>NW_008337322.1:4302880-4330827 GCF_000622305.1 Nannospalax galili | reverse complement strand
TTAAGCATTTCTAAAGTCCAATATTTCTTTTAAAAATACATTGATATTGAATATGTTAAAGCTGTAATGAAATGCTTCTTCTGAAAAATAAAAAAATATATATATATTAAGAAAAACCTGCTTGTACCTACAGGCTGGATTGTGTCTTTGCCCATGAGCATATGTTTGAGTTGACACTGATCACTTTGAAGCCGTGCCTTAGAGTAAACTTAGATCCAAACTGTACACTGATTATCATGCATTCTGTGTACAGTTTGGTTCTAAGTTTGGATAAAGTCAGGTTGTTTGGCTGAATCTGTATATGGAGATGGAATGAGGTCAAAGGGAATGTGTCAGGGAAGGACGTTACAGAAATGGCCCCGACTCTCTTTCCTCTGCATACAGCCTTTTCATTTTTTGGACTCAGGGCCTGGGTCTATTCATGCCTTCGCAGTGTGTTTTGGGTACTTGTGTCAAATCACAAACACCTTTGCTTTGAGGTGTCATGCACTCAACATAAGCACAGAACAATTATTTTCAAAGTGATGCTTTACAAACAGCGGAAAAATACCTGAGATGTGGGAAAAGATTAGCCGAACGTGCACAAGAAAAAAGTATTAGGTATCTAATATTTAAATTATAACTGACATGAAAGTCTGCTCATTCCTCTAGGCAGAGTGTAGGAAGATGCTTAGAGGATCTAAGGTGTTTTGAGGGTGAGAATCCTCTTCTGCAGAAGGTTTAGTGTGGTGGGATAATTCTTTTATGTTCATTTAGTTTCTCTGTGCCTATATCAGTGGATTTTAGAAGGAAACTGTATCCTGAAGATAGTGATAATAACTCAATCTCAGGAGCTCTGCTTTGTAAGGTCATGGGGGGAGTCAGCACTTCTCTTCCTCAAACACACTGTCAGGTAAAGTAAAAGCTACCTAAAGAGGGCTTGTCAATATATTAGTTACTGTCCTTTTGCTGTAACAGAGCATTAAACAGAAACAGCTTAATGATGGAGAGACTTCAGTGGACAGTCTTTCATGGTGGCTGGAGCAGCTGTACTGGTGAGAATGTGTGGGTGGCTCCTTCCTACGGTGCATGAGGTGAGGTGCAGGGCCAGGCTATACAACCTGCAGAGTCCTCTCCTAGGGATTCCTGTTCCTCCAACTAGGGCCCACATCCCCAGGGTTCTACAACCTCCCCAAATAGCACCACAACTTGGGGAACAGATGCTCCAATGTGTGAGCCCCTGGAACATATTTTAGATGGAAAGTGCAGAGTTCAACGACCAGGAAATACATTCCATCTGAGAGTGAATAAATAGAAAGAAGGTTTCTAGCCTGAATTGTAGCCAAAAGTGATGACAGGAATATCATGTTGACATGTTGAAAATATTAGGAAAATTATTCTAATCTGCAAGAAGTTTAATAAACTGGAAAATGACCAGCAAAAAGGCTTGTTCCATCGAGACACAGGATTTAAAAGTGAGTTTGTGACAAGTTAGCTTAGCCGACTGTCTTCATCCCTGGATATTGTACCTTCATGTCTAGACACTTATGTTTAGAGCAGCTACAGAAACACAAGAAAGCAGGGTGAGGTCCTAAATCTATCATGAGCCATGAGACCAAGTCTTTCTGAAGTGTGAAGCAGAAACAACCTCATTACTTTCATTGAAAAGATTATTATAAACAAGTTCATTTTCATCAAAAAGGCTAACAAAATTATGATTGCACAATAAAATAAAAATATGAATTGTATTTGTTTCTAATTTTAAAAATTTATAACTTAATGTACACTTTATAATAAATGCAGCATATTAATTTATAGTGTGCTGTGAAAATTGAGCTTGCTGCCCTACATAAACATGGAATGAGAGAGAGAGAGAGAGAGAGAGAGAGAGAGAGAGAGAGAGAGAGAGAGAGAAAGAAAGCCTGCTGGCAGTCCCTGAATTTGAAGCTGAAGGTTTACAGAGATTATATGATGGATTTAAAACTGCTTGTCTATAGTCTACAGAAAAGAAATACTCTCTGCTGGGCAAAGTATGAGGCTACCACCCCCAATAATCAGAGCTGTGGCTAGCAAGCAGGTGCCAGCAAAGAATTGATTAAAATGAGGTACTTGAAATTTCTTTGAAGAATTCATTCCAGATTCTTCTTTCTCCTCTTCAAGGCCCTGCTGCCTAACCCCTTCCATCTTCTTATGTGTTATCTATCTGAGTGAACCCCCTTCCTCCACCCACATGGGCATCTTTTGCCCATCAGATAGAGCATGTGCTCACTCACCTAGACATTCCTCTCCTATAGTCCATCTGAAATGCTCCATCTTGTCCTCTTGACTTTTCCGCAGTGTCCAAATCGCACACATCCTCCAGGACCAAGGTCAGCTCCCCTCCCCTCCAATCTTCTTGGACCACTTTAGCCCACAATTTTCTTTCTTTTCTAAACTAATAGGAGTTTCGCTCTCTGCCACTCATTTGACAATCAAGTATATAATGCATTGTGACAGCTCTGATATCACATTGTGCCATATCGTTATTTCCCTCCTCTGGTTTTAGTTTTTTATCTATTTCCCTTTGCATTTGGCTTTATAACTGGAACGTCACTCAAATGTCGTTTATGGCTGGGGTACTATTCTGTCCTATTCTTCCATAATCTGCGCTCAGCATACAATTAGACTCAGAGAAAGTGTTTAATAGCCATTAGTTGCTAAAATAGAGGATAGGAAGTTCCAGGCAGTGCTGAAATCCTCACCAGAATTAGAATAAGTATCGTCATAGGGCTAATATAAGGGTTAAATAAACAACTCATATCAGATGCAGACTGAAGTGGCCAGTACTTGGTAAAGCTTTGTGGACTCCTCATCCTCAGGGTTGTCCCACTAATGGGAACATTTGCTTGGCTGAATGCAGCAACAGGACAAGGATGAATGACTTGCGACAAGCTTCATCCTTTTATTCTTTAACTCAGGCATTGGGGAAGAAGTTGCATATTTTCAGTTTAGTGTGCACTCCCTTCTTACTGTACCAGTTATTATCCTCCCAAGTTTCCTTCTTAGGATCAGAGAAAGGTTTATAGCTTCTTCATGCACCCGTAGCTGATGGCAGTGGGATGATGGTCTCCGACAACTCAATATACCGACCATCATGGAAAACAAAAGAGGAGCGAATAGACAGGTACACCTGCAGTGGCCTTAATCAGACCTGAAGCCTCCTGCTGACAGATACTTAACTCATTAGTTCTGTTTGGCTGTTGGTCTGACACCATCACTATAACACAATATGAAGTGATAATTATCACCAAATCCAATGATACAATTTACAGGGAGAGGAAAACCTTTCTCCCTCTTTATTGGAAGCTGCCTGCTCCTCTGTTAAATTTGATCAGCATTTGCTGTGATGGAAGAGGAGCCCACAGCTTCACATCTGCCTGGAGCCCTAACTAAGGTAAAGAACAGTTCGCTCTCAGTCCATGTTATTTTTCAGATAATGTGGCACATCACTGGGTGCTTAAGAGTTTCTGTTGGTAATCTAAGAAGACAAAACAGATCTGAGATGCTGTGTCCTTTCCGATGGGGAGTCAGGCTGAGACTGGTCAAGCGTGTGCAGAGACCAGGGCCTTATGCTGTCTGTTGGTTTTGAATCCGTGTGAGTGTTTAGCTCTGAATACCTGCCCATTCGTTCTACCCTATTTCCTGAATTAAATGAGCTGATCAGGTTCAATATTCTGCGCAAGCCCAGATTTCTTAGAAACAAAGCCGTGATCACTACGGACTTCGCTGAGAGTATGTGGATACTGCAGTCTGGAAACTGCCAGTGGCCTCCTGGTCCAGGCTCCCCATAAGAAGAGTCCTGAGCCCTTTCCTAAGCATCACTGCCTTTGGAGATGTCACTTCCTACGGAGGTTTCAACATGTCACCAAGCCCTTCTGTCCTTCTTGTGAACCTGCAGACCACTGACCCCTGGAAGGTAGATCCTGTCTAGACAGTAAACATCCCAGCAGCCATTTTGTCCCCCACTTCAGCTTTTCTCACCCAAACTTTTTGAACCTAAACGTTGTGCTTTCTTGCATTCTCATCACGCATGGATAAAGCATGACATCATTGCTGGGCGTAAGAAGGGTGAGAAGGTCTGGTGGGGGTGCTGGGAGGTGGGTGAGAGGACAGAGCCTCCGATCTGCTGCCTCTACAGCGAACCCCAGTTTTCTAGGCCATCAATCTTACCTGTTTCAATAGAATCCCATTTACTTCAATCCATATTCCTGGAGCTCATAAAATGCAGCAATGGGAGAAGCAAGGGAAATTTTCAGGGTACAAACCTTGTTAAAAAGTTCATTTTAACCGTGTGCAACGAATGAAATATTGAGCAACTTGTATATTATTTTTAAAAGAATATTAAACAACAGTTCAAGACTGGTGATATTACAATGTCTATCTTCTTGTGTGTCAGCAACAAGTAATGCTGAAGGAGGCCTAATTATCATATTCACAGGGGTACAGGTAGTAAAGCAGTTATGCTTTGCATCGCACAGGATGCTCAGAGCTGAAATAGATAAACTATGTGGGAGACTAGTAATAGGTAATTATTCTCTACTTACATATTCAGCCTCATAATTCTAAATTAAGGTAAGTGGGAAAAGCTTATAAAATATTCAAAGCTCCTTTATCTTTCCTCCTCCCTCTTATTAGAAACTGTGCATGAATTTGCATAGAATAAACTGAGCTCATAAATCAAGGAAGGAACTGCAAGAATGCTCTTTGTAAGTTATAATTTAAGGTTAACTGTAGCACATTTTGCTTACTGTATTATTAATGACTTTCGTTCACTCATGACAAGATTACATATTAAAAATTGTTGGTAGACAAAACTCAGTTCATAATCAATTTGCTTCCTAATGTGAGCAATCTGCGTGCATCCCCACGGTGGAGGCAGGTTTAGTGAGGGTAGTGGAAGGAGTGCCTTGGGAAGGTCACGTTCACACTGCTGTGCTCCCTCAGGGGCATGATTGACAGGTGGTTCCAAAGAGGAAGGACACTGGAGGCGGTCAATCCCTGAGTGGCCCAGTCAGAGCTCAGGGTTGCTCTCTGAGGTCCAGAGTGGATTCTACCCCACATGGGCCTCCACGCTCCTTCTTCCCACAATGCTTTGTACTCTCCAACCATTTACCTGTAACCCCAAGTCCTTGCCTCCTCACCGGCTTACCTTTCTTTTCCATTTTTAAACCCCAGTCACTGCCAAGTGCTGGCTTCTGGGCCCGGCTCTTCCTTGCTCTCTTCTCTCCTACTGCCTTGTGCTGTCTCAGTTTCCAGCCGGGCCTCCTTCTGTCTTGGAGCATTTCAGCCCTTGAGCATTCCAGGCCAGCACTGCCAACCCCAGCTCTAGTTGCAGCTTCCAGCTGCCCTGCCACCTTCTTCGTGCGTGTGAGGCAAAGTTGTTTGGTAATGTACCTTTAGAAACTGTCTTCTTATGCAGCTGAGACATGAGGGCATTTGTCTTCATGTGGAGAGACAGAGTGGTGGATGGAGTGGTCACAAGTGTTTTTACGGATGTCAGCATGGGCAGGTTTGACCCTGTGCTTGAGTCTTGTAGCCCCAGTTCCACCTTAGACACATTTTGGATGACATCATTTCTGGATGTACGTTTTTGGATGTTTTTGGAAGTTAAGATGAAAACGCCACATGGAAATATTATGTTGCCTTATTTCATTAGTGACTTTATTGCTAACATCATAGATTCACATGAATTTCCATTCAAACAGTTAAAGAACGTGTTGACATGATGTCAAAACCTTAACCACAGTTGAAACATTTGAGGTTTCTGCTTCTGCGGTGAGCAACCTTTGATGTTCACGTAATAGCACCTGTACAACTGAGAAAGGACTAACAACTTATTCTAAAACACCGGAGGCAGATCCATATGGAGAGATGAATTTTAGCAGGTGCTGATTTCTAGGGACTTTAGTCCAAGTCCCATCATGACCTCCACCATCTCAAAGATCCCCAACTTCACAGTCTCCACAGAAAATTTCCCTGAGGGAACCGGAAATTTGCAGCATGATTTCATGCAAAACAGAAGAAGGGGATAGAATGTGACAAGATGTGTTTGGGCAGAAATGAAAAGAACTGAGACAGAAGTGCACTTCTGTGCGAGGGAAGCCTGGAGACTTGAAAAGTGCACTGACTCAACTGGACGTGAAAAACCAGGACACTAATTAAACTTAAATAGGAGCATGGAAATGAGACGTCAAGAGATGCTCCTTATTTCCTTCCTCATATATAAAACTGAGGGTTTCTAGGGTTGCAACCTCAATCATTTCATCCTCTACTTAGTTATTTGGTGACAATGTGACCCTCTGTGCCTTAGTCTTACAGCATAACCCATGACTCACATTCCTGAGTCACTTCTAGAGCTCTGGGCATGTGTTTTCAATGTCCTCCTGGCTGTACCTTATGTTTCCCTGCAGCTCCCCCACAGTACTCGAAATCATGGTGTCCTAAACAGAACTCAGCCTCTTCCCCAGCAGAATAAACCCTTGGATTTTCTGTCTCTGTGCCGTGATACTGTCTCTAGCCTCCAGACCCCACAGTTCTACCCAACCCCACACAGATCACACATCAGAGCAATCCCGTGGGTCCTGTGTCAGCACAAACTCTTATGCAGGAGCCAGTGTTTCGGTCTGTTTGCCACTCTTTTACAGGCGCCTTTAGCCATCTCTATACCTTCTCTACGGCCCCAGAACAAGTTACCTAAAGCAATCTTTCATCACAGCACTCCCCTAATTTAAAATCCTTCATAGGACCTTTATATGATATATCCAGATTTTTAGTGTGATATAGGTAAACCTTCATGACTTCTTCACACTTATCTTTTCATTGTGTTCTGTTTGCTGTAGACTTCCTGAGTTCAAATCTCTCTCTGTCTCTCTCTCTCTCTGTGTCTCTGTGTCTCTCTCTGTCTCTGTGTGTCTCTCTGTCTCTCTGTGTCTCTGTCTCTCTCTCTGTGTCTCTGTCTCTATTTCTCTCTCATTTCTCTCCTTTCACTTTCAGCACTTAAATTTTAGGTAGCAACTCTTTCTTTCACATTCAGCCAAAGGTATAACTTTTATTTCTGACGTGCTGCTACAAATGTTAATTCAATTCATTAAAAATGTATTGTGCATCTACTAAGAAATTCTAGGAGTTCGGAAATGGGGAGAATGAAGGCAGTTGAGTAAAAGCTGAGAAGACAGGGAAACAGAAGACTCAGAGGACTTTGGGAATCATTAGCAGCTCCCCTGCCTTCCAAAAACAGAGCAGTCAATAGCCCTAGGGACCAGCTGCGCTGTACAGAGGCCACTCTGCCCTGGGACCATTTGCAGTCCTAGCTGGTTTAACCTTCTTTGAGTAAAGACCAAGTAATGGATGCACATTGGTTGACTAGCACTTAAGAGCTATTTCCTCAGCTTTTTGAACTCAGAGGCCCAATACCTAGAGTCAGTGTATGAAATGGGATTCTTGTTATTACAATGTTTTTCATATGGTTGCATAACTCTAGCCAAGCTTGCCTGTGAGATTTTAGGCTTTCTAATATGTGGAGGTCATTTTGCCATGGGCAGGTGTTTATTTACTCCATTGTCATGAGGTCCATCAGACAAAAAGACCTTTATGATAATTAAAGTGTCATATTACCTTTGCACCTTGGTGGGAACTGAGGTACAGCGCACTGGGAGGAAGAAGTATCCATGTACTGTGCTTAGACGACAAGTTCATGTTCTCACTGTGAGCAGAGTGTCCACAAGGTGGGGCTGGGTTAAGGAGAGGAGAGTTAAGAAAAACAGATACAAAAAGTGGAGAAGGGAAGGAGATGAACCTCTGCAATTTTCCCACTTATTAAAAAGTCAAAGTAAATTGTAAACATTACAGTAGAAGAATTGCTCAGTAGCTCATTTGAAAGTTACACCCTCCAAAGTCACAAAATCATTCATAATTAATTATCAATTGATTGATGCAGACATATGGAATAGGGGTTCTAGAGGGAAAGATCAATGCAGACTGAGGCAGCACAAAGGGACTGGAAGAAAACAGTGCCTACGTGTGGAATGGAAGGCACAGCAGCTCTGGAGGTGGGAAGGCAAAGGTGCCCTTTGTGTGATGCAAATACAGTTCCTGGATGGCCTCCCTGGGGGGCTGTGCAGATAGCTGCATGGAGCAGTTATTACTATGTCTGTGTCGGCACACTGCCCCTGCAGAATAGAGGGGTGGGCTGATGTCTCCTGGGTTTAGTCTTCTGTTTCATAGTTAACTCTCTTTTATATGTAAAGACAGAGCAACTCTTCATTTTCCCCTCCCTCCTAATTCCAGGATTCTGGAAGGCACCAATCAGCAATGGTGGACACTTCATAGAATGCTTTTCAGTCTCTCTTCCTATACATTGATATGTGTAAATCATATATGTTCTTGTACAGCCATTCACTCATGCACATTTGAAACCTAAATGAGTATGGATGGCTCTCAGTTTATAATGGAGCAACATGATTTTGTGACTTTTTGGTGGTATGAACATAATGTACTCTTACAGTAGGAAATATGCTTTGAATTTTGACCTTTGTCCTCTCTAGTGACATGTGATGCAATACTCCCTTTTCATATTGCCCTGTATCAGTGAGCGACAAAGTCCAGTGGGCCAGGTAGGAAAGACAAACAGCTCAGACAATGAGTTGGGGTGCTTGGTAAGGTAAGTATGCTACATGCTTTCAACTCAGGGTAGTTTCAGCTTTCTTGTAGAACAAACTCGAAGTGTTCATTGAGGAGCATCTGTATATGATTATAATGAGTTGCTTAATCTGTTGCTTAAGCACCCATCTTGGTTATCCCTTCTCAGTGGCCCTTGTTCTTTTGCACTGTGATGCCAGGTACTCAGGATTCTATTCATGTAATATGTTACTGATGGGCATAAAGATGGTTTCCCTTATGTCCTAATGGGAAATATTAATGTTGAAACATTTCAGTACTTATAATTTTGGGCAAAGTATATCTTTTTCTATAGGGCAGGCTCATAAAAGTAGGATTTTGAAAAGAGCAAAGAAATTGAGTTTTATAAAGATTCTATGTCTGTCCCACCAGAATGTATACTAGTCCCCCACTTTCCACAGTCTAGTGTTTTATAGGCTGACTAGATGCAAGTGGATGAATTTACACTAAAGGAAATCTGGGTAAAAACACTTGACTGGATAGAGCTTAATATGTATAGCGGGATGCACGAGGTCTGGTGCCGGGGTGTATGCTGTGGGAGCATGGATGGGGGAGCTGGTCTAAATTTAATTAGGAACTGTTGTATGAAACATACAAACGCTCAATAAAAAATTTAAAAATGTATTGTGTTGTTGTTTTAAAATGTGTTTGTTATTAGTGAAATTCAGCATATTTTTAGATAATTACTCATTTTAGTTCTCAAGTTTATTTTTATTGCTCCAAAGAAGCTGTTTCTCTTATCTCTATTCTGCATTAATTAGAATTAAATCAGTTTGAATTCCACTGATTTCTTCCTAACCATCGGCTATCTAAGCCAAGTAATACAAAAGTGTTAAGTGAGTTAAATAATCAATTGATCAGTATGTATTCACTAAGTAATTAACGCCTCTGGCCTGGGCTGTATTTTTTTGTGGGCACAGGTGTGGCTTTCAAGAAGCTTATGTGATCTTTCAGAGTGATAAGACTCAACTGTGATCCATGGAACCGTGATCAATGGCATCATCCCTGTTTACAGACCTCAGGACTAAGCCACAGGGGAAGGGAGGCACTGTAGGTTGGAGAAGCTGGAAAGGGCTTACTGAAGGATCGAGGGTTCTATTTAACCTTTGAGAGGGATGTTGGGACATGGGAGGTCACTTCAGAGTTAGAAGAAATGGTGTCAGACAAAGTACTAAGTGGCTTGCAGAGGACAGCCAGGAGTGCAGCCAGCCTAAGACAGAGATTATGGTCATATAAGCATCTGTGCCTGCTTAATTCACTGTGGGGATGGACCCAGCCCCTCATGCATCCGTACCACTATGAGGAACGTGTCTCTACCATTCATATCTTGTACTGCCTTCAGGAGTCAAGGAATTCAGCTCTCAGGCTCCAGAAATAGGGGGTGGGGGCAGACACGGATGGTGCACAGTTTCACCTTCCTAATTCTGCTAGGTCCCTCCAGAAGCTGTTGGATCTAGGACCCGCCTGATTGCAGCCCCTGCAGCCTCATCATTTCTCCTGAGTCACTATTGCTGCAATTACAATCCAAACTCAGAGTCAGTCACTCACTGTGTGAATCACCCCCCAAAGATTGCTTTTGCTTTTTCTGTTAGGATCGCACATAATTGCTCTCGGTGTGATTCCTAAACTCTTATTCCTGACTTCAGGGTCCAGGACAATCTAGGCTAAAGTCCCTTTATCTCCTACCACTGACCTCCTTGGCATATTCCATCAGGCTTTTTCTATTTGATTCATCCACAATGTGCTCACCTCCCACCATCAATTATTCAGCTCCTTGTCAGCGAAGAATCACTGTTTTCCCTGTTGATGTTCCCATATGTTCATCCCGCCTTCCCGCCTTGTCTCCTTATTAATGGAGTGTTAGCACTCCCATACCTTGGCATTATAGAAATGCTTTATTTTGCTGGAACTATGCTTTCTGTTTTATGAGTACTCTCCCTTGAGCATCCCATCTCTCGGCCCTCAAGGACACTGTGATCTGAACCTCTCTTGCGTTTTCTATTTGATGTAATTCCAAGCAGAAGCTGACCTCTGCTCTCATTTTGCCCCTGCTGGTCAATGTCACTGTTCTGTGTATTATTTGCCCTTGGGGCTTATTAAATGGGATCAACCAATTCATCATCAATAATTTACCAGCTGGTAACTATTGTAGCATTAGCGTGAGCTGACAAGAGTGAGAGGCACTCTGCACCCTCAAAGCAACGAGGGACAGGAACACAGCAAAGGAGTGGGGCAGTGTAGACCACTATGCTGGACAGCCACTTGCGTAGATGAGGGGAAGGTACAGGCCATCTCCCATGTGGGATCCAAACAGCAACAATGGACGTATTCACACTGGGGCCAGAGCCAATGTGCTATAGCCTCAGTCTCCTAGAAAGACTCACTTTTAGAGAATCAGCACTGTAGTTCAAGAAAGTTTTGGCTCTTGAGGGCATTTCACATAAACATATCTGCCAGCAAAGACATTTGAAAGCACACAGGAACACAGTGTATGACAATTCCAGACAGGCTGTGAAAGTTTGGCCATGGGGCCTAGAGACTGACATACCGGGAAGAAAGCCAAAGTGTGGCCACTGGGGCCAGCAAGGAGGGAGGGCCATCCAGGGAGGACTATCAGCAATGCAACAGGCCTATAGGGAGTACTGCTTGTCAGCATCGCCAAGTCTTAAGTCATGAGTAGATATGAACAAACCAGTAGGATGGTGGTCTTGCCTCCTTCTGGGCAAGGCACGATTCCATCATCACCTTAGAGTGTCTAGCTTTTCCAAGAAGAGTTCAAACATGCACTGAAGGCTAAATGCTCTCTGAAATCGTTGGAGTTTTCCAGTATGTGGAATTGGGGTGCACGTGTGTGTGCATGTGTGTGTGTGCTGTAAAAATATATAAAATAAATAATTCATTGACCTTTTGGAGGGAAGCAAAACAGAAGTGAAGTTAGAGATTGGACTGTGAATAATCAAGGGATAGCTAGCCGCACGGCAGAGATGGCAGGAGGGAACTTTGGTTTCAGCTTCACAGACAAAGGACAATGACCAGGGTTTTAATAGAGGAGTAAAAAGTTCTGAAAGAAAAGAAATGATCATGCTCATAGTTGGACACAACATGCTGCTGGGGAGGGGTGTCGGTAGAGGGAAGGGTGTAGAGAGGAGATAGACTACACATGCCCCTGAAACAAAGGTAGATCGTGGAAGTATCATCATCCCAAAGGTCGTTATAAGTTAATGTACACCACCATGTGACTTTCATGTGGAAGTATTAACACAGCCTCCCAAGTCAAAGGATATAACTCGGCAGAGCTAGTCAGTCATGGAGATGGCTTGGTGGCATCCATGTCATGGTCCCACATGCTTTCAAGGTTGTGTGCAGGTCACCTTTGTAAAGGTTACCTATACCTTTGTAAATGGAGGCATGGTCAGCAGAGCTGCCCCTTCATGTCATGTCATGAGTGATTTCGCTAAAGAAGAATTTCATCATGAATAGAAAAGTTAGCTGAGAGTGAACTGTGCACACTACCTGTGAGTGGGATGTGTGGAAGGAAAAAAAATCAGTGAGTGGCATTCATGATGATGGTGATGATGATAATTTACTCAGCACTTTCTATAAAAAATCCCAGCTGACATGGTTGGGTACTTAGACTCAAACATTATACAGCAAACTTTACATAGTAATATGGTTAAACATCCTTTTCTACGCGACTGGTCATTTTATATTTCAGCTCATAACAACAGCATAAGTAAAATATTATTGTTTCCTTGATTTATGAAAGGTAATTGGAACTTGGAGAGGATAAGTCATTCACACATAGAATTCAACAGTGATTGGCTAATATGGATATAAGCTGGTATTTGGTAGGGGTTACCTTACCTGAATTAGAAACTTCAAGATGTGGTAGAGGCTGGCCATTGTAAACTAATTAAAATATTGAAATGTCTTTTCTGGAAGTAAATGATCATTGGATTCTATCGTCTTCAAGTCTCTCCTCAACAGTGTTTACTTCCAGCATGAAGCCTGCAGCTCACCATGTCAACACCGCCTCATTTCTGGCTCTCCATTTTGGTCTCTGTAAAGTGATGTGTGGTGTTATGAATGGTGGTACTTAGGAGTTTTAGGACTTTTCTTCCCCTAAACTCAACATCTCACTTGAATTTAATAGGGTTTGTTATGTTTTGTTCTTTCCAAACTGCCTTCATCAAATCTTTTCAATTTAGATTTCATGAAAGAAATGATTATATTTCTTTGCATACATATTTTATTGGTTGATATATTATTTAATTAAAATGTGTCATTATAATATTAAGTCCAAATAGCAAAACCATGTTTGTTTATAGTCATGAGTGACTTAGTGAACGTGGAACTTGTACTTCAGTATATAAGCATGCAGAACAGCCAGAGAAATCAATTCCAGCCAGATACACCCAGTGGAAACTGGGCGTAAGGGAGAACAAACTCTCAGAATGAGGAACATCATCTTATGAGGAAGTGTCATCTTTTGCTGCATTCTAGCTAGAATACGGAGAGAAACGATCATGAGCGATAACCTCAAATGGCCATGAAGGGAACGCTACTGAAAGAGTAAAGATAATGAGTGTTTTTATAAAAGTTTTATATTCATGTAATATATCTGTATGTAAATATATGTATAGGTATTTTTGCAAACAATTTATGGCTTTTTTGAAGGCAAATGAAGTACAAGCAGTGAAGTTAGAGACCAGATTCTACAGCATTCAGGAGTATCCAAACGGCTCAGCAGAGACAGCAGGTACCCAAGAAGAGGAGATTGAGAGCTTAATGAAGGAGCAAAGATGGGTAAGACTGTGGTGCAGAGGAGACTGTGTTTACAGTCAGAGCAGCATGCTGAGTGAGAGGGATGTCAGGAGATGAAGGGAAGCATCAAGGAGGCAGAGAAGTTGTGGTGTGCTAGGGTGGGTCCTACATATATCAGCCCCCGACCCAGAGGAGTAAAATCACTCTGGGACAAAGGCTGGGTGTCTTTCTGACTCTCCATCACTTTGACGAAATATCTGAGGTTAACTTGAAGCACAAATGGTTTACCTTGGTTCGTGGCCTCAGAGGGTCTGTGCTATTGTCTTGGCTCTGTGACTTTTGAAACTATGATGAGGGAGAACATCATATTAGGGACCCTGGCACTAAGGGAGGCTGCTCATGGTGACTAGGAAGCATGAAGCAGGAGAGGGAGGAGCTGGAGTCTCAAGGCGCATCCCCAGTGACCTAAGTTCCGTCCACCAGTATCTGATTCCTACCAAAGTGCCACAGAGTTGTAACCAATGATCAGACCTTCAGCACATGACCCCGGGTGACATTTAAGACCCACACCACAACACAGGTGTGTAAAAAATGCTAAGAAATTATGAGGTCATAGTTGAGAAATCACAAGAGACATTGGATAGCTGTGACGCTCCTCCAAGGTTTCAGCGTGAGAGCCATTCTCAGGACTTCTTTCTTTAGGGTTTTAAGGATCTGGATTTGAAGCAAGGCTTTCAGAAAGCCCATATTTCATAATTTAGACCTACTAAAAATTCTTAATGGGCATGTTTTTGATTTAATAAGAAGTACTGTACAGGGTTTAAAGGAAGAGGCTATCTTTAAATTCAATCAAAGCTATCCTTAAATTCAATCAACCCCCCTCTCTCGTGTGCAGGTATGCTCATCCACATGTGTAAATGTGGAGGCCAAATGTTGGCATGGACATCTTCCTCCGCAGCTCTTCATCTTTTAAATTAAATCAAAATTTATTAGTGTTGTGTGTATTTGTTTGTGTGATGGCACTGACCCAAGTGTACCACAACACACATGTAGGTAGAGTTCAGATGACAGCTTTCAGGTATGAGCCTTCCCTTCCACTGTGAGTTCCCAGGATGGAGCTGGGGCTGTCAGGATTGCACAACAAAAGTTTTTATTCACAATCGACCTGTTGGAGCTTCCCCCTATTTTTGAGTCTTTCACTTAGCCTAGAGCTCACCATTTCAGCTAAGCGGGCTGGCCAGCAAACTCCCCAGGATCCACCTGCCTCTCCTCCTCCAACGCCCCTGTGCTGGAGTTACGGATGTGCACCTCCATGCTTGGTGTTTTATGTATGTTAGGGAATCTAAACTCAGGCCTTCACGTTTGTCTAACCTGCACTTCCTCTACTGAGCTATCCCCCCTGCTCCCAGTTAAACACTTCTAATTCTCAAAAAGGTGTTTGGGGGGATAAAAAGCCATCTGAGGTCCTACAGCAAATGGAGAACCTGGATGAAGTGGTTAATGTGAGCGGTCCTTGTAGAATTCTGCTGCCCTTAACCCTGGCAGGGGACTTCAGAAGTTTGTCTGAGGAGTCTAAGTCTTCTATGAGTTTTCTTTCCTTTTTTTCCATTTTCTTTTTCTTTTCAACATCGACCAGAAAGCTTTGTTGTCTAGAAAAGGGTGAAAGGACGTCTGGCTGAATTGGAATTGACGAAACTCGGCAACTCAGACAGGGCAGCTTTGGGAGCAGCCCTTAACCACAAAAGAGATATTGAAGACGATTCAATCGATAGAGCGCTGCAGACACAGGAGGAAGATGATGAACCCTATCAAACCCGATCACTGGGCAGGAATGGTCAGTCTGAAGAAGGGTCACAGGATGTCACCCTCCATTCAGGGCCTCTGTCCACGCCCCTGATGATTACAGTCTGAGGATGAGACAGTTTCAGTGTTGGGAGGGAACACTGCAGGCAGCCTGGCCTGCGCCTCTGCTGGGGACTGGACTCCTTTTCATTGTGTGCTAGATGTGTACAGTTTCTGAACAATGGGTGTCATGGCTGCTACCTCAGTGGCCTACAGTCCGCAGCAGGCATTCATTTCCCCGAAGGCACGTTCAATGATTCAGTAATTTGTTCAGTGTAACTTATGCCAATCTATAGTACATTACAGAAAATCTGGCTATAAAATCTTTGCAGTTTGTTCCTTTGAGAGGTGGGTCTATTTCCCTTGGCTTTGCTCCTGATTTGTCCTAACAGAAAGGGAAAAGCATTTGGGGAGAGGCTCAGTCCTCTGAGCCATGTCTAAGCCCAGATATTTGGTGGTAGCAAAGTTGGCCGAGAGAGAGAGAGAACTCAACTGACATGAGCCTAAATTTTGATCCACAGTGGTTAGCAACTTAGAGGCTTAAAATAAACTTTTAAGACAATCTTTTGGGGTCATTTACTAGGTAATGTGAGTTAATGATCATATGATTTAAGGTTCGTAGTGGAAAGGCTACAGAAATCTCTTTTGTTGGGTCATCCAGAGTTGCAAAGGGCCCACCAAATGAGGTCAAATGAGATTATCTTAAAATTGTCATAGTAAGTGACCCATGAATGTTAGGGAGAGGCCTCAGGTAGCAAAATGCTGCTATTCGCGAAGACCTGGGTTTGGATCCAGAGAACCCAGGTAGGGCACGGTGGCGTCAACTTGCAATCAAAGCGTTGAGGAGGGAGAGCCAGAGAAAGGCAAGTCTCTGGAACTTACCTGCTAGACAGTTTAGCCAAATGGGTGAGCTTCGGGTTCAAAGACCCTGCCTTGAAAATCAAAGGTAGAGCGTGATTGAAGAAAGACATTTGACATAAACTCTGTCCTGCATGTATGCACCTGTGTGCATACCCATACACATATGCATGCTATCAAGTACGTACACCACCAATGATATTCACATATCTATAAAATGATCCACAAATATCAAACATTTAGTCATAGCATTTAGGAAAAAGCTCTGGGGAATTTTTTATTGCACTTAAAAACATTTATCCAGAGACTCACACTGTATGTAGCCAACAGTGATAGGGAGAAGACTCAGAACCAGGGGTAGTGATCTGGCACTGAAGGGTAATGTGCAGAGCGTGCTGTGGCGCTCCTTCCGCTGCTGGCGTGTGTCTTCAGCACAGTGGATGGTCCTGTATGAGCTTGATCTCATGACTGAGTGCACCTGCTTTCTCTCCTCGCTTTGTTCCCCTCCTTGCAGATAATCCATGGATTATAATTTGACTTCCTGGATATCCTTATCCCAAAGCTGAGCACATGCTTATCCACCAACACTGACCTTTCATCCATGTGTAGTGCTATTTCTGTTGCAAAGTAATGAATTGGGTGTCTGGGTTTTACAAATCATCTCTGTTAGTTTGATGAATGCATTTGCTGTGGGTGCAAGCCTGGGGTGCAGAAAACAGTGAATTTACTTTTTTATACCCTCCTTTCCTGGGTACCAGCCAGACTCTTCCACTGCCAGTGCTTGACCTCATAGGTACCTTTTCTCTGAACTGCATGCAGCCCCGTGGCCCTGGGGCTCTTTTTACCTCTCCATGTCACTAATTTAGTACTACCTAATGTTTCCTGAGGGATCACTGCTTGCTGTAATTGCTCTAAAGACTTTACTTGGATTCCCTCATCCAGTCCTCATAATGACCCTAGGACTAAGGCTTCTAAAACTTTACACAAAATGAAACCTAGAGTCAGAGAGATTCTGCCACTTCCTCAAGGTCACATAGGCAGCAACTGCAGAGATGGGAATCAGCCCTAGGGAATGTGACTGAGAACACTTGCCTATACTCACCAAGCTAAAGACTAGCACCTTTTGTCTTACACTGTTTATCTTAGTTACTTTTCTGTTGATGCGACAAAATCCCCCAACCAAAGTAACTGGAGGGAGAAGGGGATCATTTTGGCTCACAGCTCCTGGGGGAGGCATCCAGGGAGAGGAAGAAGGGAAGGCACAGTGGCAGGCACAGGGATCTGGCTGGTCATACTGAATCTGCACTTAGGAAGCTCTAATTTAACAGAAAGTGGGGTCAGGCTACAACTAATGGCCCATCCCCCATGACCTACTTCCTCCAGTGAAGCCGCACCTCGTAAAGCTTCCACAACCCAGCCATACAGCACCAGCAACCAGGGCCAAATGTTCAAACATACGGATCTCTGGGGTGTATTTCACATTCAATCCACAACACATTGTGTTTAAAACAAATCTAGAACATCCCCAATACCTATCAGATTGAGCCCCAATTCTTTGTGTCTTCAAGGCCTCCTATAACCTGATATCGGTGTACTGAGAGAACTTTCACGCTCATGCCTCATTTAACTCTAATAATCAATTAATCAAAATATTTTATGTCCAGACATCAGCCTCTGTGCTGATAATCAAAAATGAGTGAAAGACTTTGTAACTTAAGTGTCCAATAAGACACAAATCTGTGAAATATAACTAGGAAGACTATGAGGAGGGTAAATGACACTGTGATTGTTACTGCAGAAGAAACTCACTTCTGATCTGGAGACAGTGGTGACTAAGAGGAGCTAGGCTGCAGAGACAACTGGACGATCGCTGTACTGACAGGAAGGATCAAGCAACCATTGCACATAAGAACAACATATAAGCAAAAATCTTAGGAGAGCCGTGGTCTTCATGGGAGCAGAAAATGCATGAGTCTAATAAGAGGAAAAGTATGGCTACAGCTAAGGTGAAGAACGGACATTGCCTGTGTTAAGAGGTTACACTAGAAGTGGTAGATTTGATCTGAGAAACCATACACTGTGATGTACTTACTGACTACTGAAGTGTTAATAATTGTGGGGTCATTCAGTGTTGAGTGGGCAAAGCAATTGGAGATAGAGAGGACTAATTATTCACCTTCTCTGGTAAATTCAATAGAATGGTGGTATTCCAAGGCACGAACTTGTATCTCCCGAGATGCATTCTGTGTTTCAATAATCACTTTAAATTCTTCTCAATTGATAGCTTCCAGGCTCGTACACACTTGTGTATATACCTAGTATATATACATCTTAAATATTTGCAAAACCTGGCAAGATGAATAATATGAAACTTCCACAGCATCAAATATAGTTCGTTCCTTTTCACTTTGTCTCTCAAGATAGTTGTTACAGAGGTTCCTTAGATTCTTGAAACCACTATTTAAAGACTAATTTGGTTTTATTTTATGTGTACATTTGTTTTGCCTGCATATATGTATGTGCACCTCATGTATGCGATGCCTGCACAGGACAGAAGAGCATATCAGATGCCCTGGGTTACAGGTTGTTGTGAACTGTCATGTTTGTTCTTGTAATAAACAGGTTCTCCTGAAGAGCAACAAGGACTCTTACCTGGAGATCCATCTCTCCAGCCCCTCTTGGAGCCTTTCTTAGTAACACATGGTTGGATGTCCCTTCTTCGTATGCTTTGAGAATCTTCCCTCTAAAGGATGCCCTTCAGTAAGTAAACTAGCAATATATCTTCTCTTCCTAATAAAGGATGGTATATAGTCATGGACGGTGGAGCTCTATCTCAGATTTGACTATTAGTGTGACTTCCTGTGAATGATGAGATATATCAGAATTTTCCCATGAGTTGAGTGGAACTCACAACTTCTGACACGTCTCCTAAGAGCATCAAAAGGAATATTTTGAAGGACTTACTGATCGAGTTTTGTGTGTACAGATATAGTTACTGGTTTAATACATTGATGGTTTCATCTGAATGCAAAACCAAGTCAGGATTGTGTCAATGACATAATACAGGTTTCCTTTGGACTCACATGACCTGAAATAACATTACTTTAATACTGACCTTTGCCTCAAGTGATGTTATGAAGGAAGAATGCATTTTAAGAATATGAAAACAGCCTGGTCACGGGTTGTCCTCAAAGCTTCTGTGTGCAGGGGATCAAGGGACACCATCACTCTGTCATTTTGGCTTCTTGATTTTTCTGAGCTGAAACCAATGAGAAGCAGCAGATGTGGGAGCAGCTCTCTGTGCTCTCTACCCTCCTTTCTGCCAAGAGGCGGGGCTTACACGTTCCTTTGTGAAGGTGCCTCTCCTTCCCATGTGACCAACAAAAGCACGATTCTCATCATAGTGGATGAACCTAACAAGCTCTGATAAACAGTCCGTATCCACCATGCTTTCCTCGTTTCCCAACTCTAAAACTTACCCAGTTCTCATCAGCCTTTGGGCTAACTGCCCCCGTGGGTTGTCCTTTTTCTGTGAGGCCCCCATACATATAAAAATATTAATAAAGAGAATCTTTTCTCTTGTGACTGCATCTACCATTGGTTTAGTTTACTGTTGCAGAGTCACTAATCCCAGAAGGGTAGGAGGAAGCTCTGCCTCTCTGTGTGTACAAAGGTCCTATCTTGGGAGCATGGTTGGCAGGGCTCTGGTGTGGATTCGGGCATTGACTTTGTTATCTGGGACAAGTCCAGGTGCTTCTGTTTGCTGCTGTTTCATGGTCATTGGAAGGAGGATTTTAGACTAGTCCAGGGCCAGATTCCTCTATAAATTCAATAGTGATAATCCTTTCCATACACAAAGCATCACTTTCTGCTTGTGGTCACAAAGAAGGGGCATATGAAGGAACGAATGGGGTTGAAATCCTAATCCATTCCCAAAGACCGTGCGTTGTCTGGGTTCTGTCAACTTGACACAAACCTAGAGACATGTGGGAAGAGGGAAGCACAACTGAGGGGTTTCTTGCATCAAATTGGCCCATGGACATGTCTGTGGGGCATTTTCTTGATTGCTAATTGATATAGAAGGGCCCAGCCCACTGTGGACAGTGCCATTCCAAGGTCTGGTGGGCCTGGCTCCATAAAAGTTGCTGAGCAGGCCAGGAGAAGCAAGCCAGTAAGCAGTAGTCTTCCGGGGTTCCTAGTTCAAGCCAAGCCTGGAGTTCCTGCCTTGGCTTCCCTTGAGGAGAGAATACAGCCTTTAAACTAAATAAACCCTTTCCTCCCCGAATTGCTTTGGGCAGTATGTTACCATAGCAACAGAAGTGCAAACTAGGGTATGTAGTGAGCATTTCTAGACCTATTTACTCACAGCCATGAAGTTCCCGTACAACAAGAAGCTCAGATCCAGTGTGAGGGATCAGGGGTGGGATGTTGAAAGGCTTTAGGGTTAATTTCTCGGTAAGTTCCCCAAACTCAACTTTGGGGATCAGTTGCCTCTCTGACTCATTCACTGTGACATATGTCCATTATATTTTAGCAGCTACCCTAATATCTGCTACTGGCCTAGAATTTTCATCCTCCTGAATTCAGTACATTTCACAAGCTAATTTCCAAGCCTCAGAAATAAAGAATTTATTAAATGTAAGAAGGGTTGTGCACATGCACTCATGTTCAGATACTGTATGCGTATTTTTCAGTAGGCTTTTAAACTAGTACATTTTCCTCTGGTTTTTCACACCACCTAAGCAATTTTTAATCCCTCTCCTTGCTCTCTCCCTGTCTCATCCTCCCACCTCCCTTGCAGTTAAATACCCTCTTTTCCCCAATTTCACCCTTTGTAACACCTATGTCCTACTATCCCCCTCTCTTGGACTCATTCTTTCCCTTAGCCTCCATGGTTCCTTTCCATTTTCCTGACTCCTGCAGTTACATCAGGATATGTGCTCACATATAAAGTTTGGTGCTAGGATCCACAAATGAGTGACAACATACATTGTTTTTTTGAGTCCGTGTCACTTCACTTACAGTAACAGTTTCTAGTTCTTTATTTACCTGTAAATTTCATCTTCATTACCAAGTAGAACTCCATTGTGTAAACGTACCACATTTTTATTATCTATTAGTCAATTGAGGGACATTTAGGTTGTTTCCATTTTTTAGCTATTGTGAAAAGAGCAGCAACAAACATGGATGCACAGGTATCTTATAACAGTAGGATATCCTTTCAGTCTATGCCAAGGAGTGGTCTAACCAGATCAAATGGTAGGTTTATTTCTAGTGTTATGAGAGTTCTCCACACTGCTCTCCATAGTGGTTGTACCAGTGTGCAGTCCCACCAGCAGTGGATGAGCGTTTCCCCCTTCCCCACATTCTCACCAGCATTTGGTGTCCTGTTCTCATGATCTTAGCCATTCTTCCTTGGGCGAGATGAAATCTTAAAGTGGGGTCGATTTGCATTTCCCTAATTACTAAGGATGCTGAACACCTTTTAAGGTGTTTCTTAGCCATTTTTATTTCTTCTTTTGAGAACTCTGTTTGGATCCACAGAATGTGTTCTAATTGGGTTACTTGTTTTCTTGGTTCTTTGTTTTTGAGTTCTTTGGAGTTCTGGAAGTTAAACTTCTGTCACATGTACAGCTGGTGAAGATTTTTCCCACTCTGGGTTTCTTCTTCGCTACGTTGTTTCCTTTGCTCTATAGATTTTTTTAGTTTACATAACAAAGGATACAGCGCCTGACAGGAGAAAACACCCTTTGAGCTGCTGGTCAAGGCAGTCCAAGAAACTCCACAAATAACAAGGTTATTGCCACAGTTCTAAACTTCTGTCACATGTACAGCTGGTGAAGATTTTTCCCACTCTGGGTTTCTTCTTCGCTACGTTGTTTCCTTTGCTCTATAGATTTTTTTAGTTTACATAACAAAGGATGCAGCGCCTGACAGGAGAAAACACCCTTTGAGCTGCTGGTCAAGGCAGTCCAAGAAACTCCACAGATAACAAGGTTATTGCCACAGCTCCTGATTGCCTCCCAGAACTTGAAGGTTAGACCTTACTGCTGAAGACGGGACATATTTTGGACGCAGGACTTGGAGCAATGAAGCTGGAACTGACCTGGAAACCTCCTCCCTGAAGACTAGTTCTCATAGTTTTAGAGGACACTATGCAAGGTGCTAAGGGAGAAAAATCAATCCGTGGTCCAACCCAGCTTCAAAGCCTAGTAATCACAACAGTGACTGGCTCAGCAAACTTTATCTGTGCAGCAGTGGCACATTTATTTTGAGGATAATCAAAAGCTACCTAGTTAGACTTTAAGCCCACTCAGTATGAGGAAACTCATATGTGGCACTGTAAATATAGCCAAATACACATGGCTAGAGAGGTCATAGATCCTCGAGAAAAAACTATGCCTGTCACATCCCAAGACAAATGTAATTTCTTACTGTGTGCTAAATATGGGTCCTTGTATTTGCAGACAAGTATACCTGTCACCGCTCATCAAAGAAGCTTCCTTTTTGCAACAGATGGAGACTATTACAGGGTTCCGCAACTGGTCACACACAGAGACTGTGAGATTCCCAGCCCCGAGTGACACGTCTACAATGGAATCTCTACATCTAAGGCTCATGGAACATAGTGGAACAGGGAACAGAGAGAATACTAATGTGTCTCTCAACTCTCACCAGCAAAACTTCCTCTTGCAGCAGAGTGCGATGCACACAGAAGCCACAACTGGCCAAAGTGTAGAAACAACAGTCTACCGAGGGCATGTTCCTGGATAGGACTCATATGTTAAACCACGCACCCAGGGCTCAGGGGCCATTGCAGAAGAGGGGCAGAAAAACTGTAAGAGCCATAGTGTTGCAGGACCACAAGGAAACAGAATCTTCCAGGCTTCTGGGACCTTGCTCATTATGACCTTACAGCAATGGTGATGACATACACAAGACACATGCAATTTAATCAGACTGAAACCCAAAATAGAAATGAGGAAACAGTCAGGGGGCCCCAACCTGAGCTGAGGAGCTATCAGCTGATCACTGCTGGGTGAGGGAGAGGTGATCTTCTTTAAGGGAGTGATGCTAGATAGGTTGACTAGGCTTCAGTGGATGAGCTCCCACCAAAGTACATCTGGTTTCAGAAACTTGACCAGATAGGCCTTAACTTGTATGGCAGAATGCATGAAATTCAGTGGGTGGTCTATGGAGGAGGGTAAAGACAGGTGAAGGGATATAAGAATGATTGGGATGTATTGTCTGGAATGCAAAAGTGTTCAAGAAAAAGTATATTGAAAAAAACCTTAAAAAAAAAACAAACAAACAAAATACAGTAAGACCTGGCTTGAAAGATTTAAATGTGAAGAACCTAACTCTCTTTTCAATTTTATTTACATTCTTTTTAATTTTAATTTTTTATTTTTGTGAATATCATACATGAGTATTGACACTGTATTATTTCCAGCCTTCCCAGACCTCTTCAAGTTCTTCCTATGTCCCCTGACTCCTTCTTGATTTTTTTCTTCTGTGATTATTGTTACATGTACACACATAAATTTATAAATATACATATACATACATATGTATATTATACTGAATCCATTTAATGGTGTGTACTTGTGTTTAGAGCTGCCCACTTAGAATTAAATAACCTCTCAGGAAGCTAGTCCCTAGAGAAAACTGATTTGCCCTTCCTCAGCATCTACTGATTACTGATAACACTTTATCATGAGGTGGGACCCCATGAAATTTCCCCCATCTACTTTGGTATGTGAACATCTTTTGTCATTATGCACATCTCGTTAGACTACCTTCCTGTGGAGATTCAGTTGTATCTTCTCTATCATATCTAGAATACATAAGCAGCAGCAGGCTTCTTGTCCCTCATCCTCTTCCTTTCTTTCCTCCCCCTGTTCTGTGATGTTCCCTGAATCTCAGGTGTGGAGATTGCATTGTAGATATGTCATTTAGGGCTGGGATTGTAACAGACACCCATTCTCCATGTTTGACCAGTTGTGAAGCTTTATAATAATCTCCTTGTTTGTTTGTTTAATACCTTTGAGTTGAGGTACTCCCTGTATTCCCAGCTTCCCTGAAACTTGCTATGTAGATGAGGCTAGTCTTGATTTCAAAGAGGTCTGCCAGCTTCTGCCTCCCAAGTGCTGGGATTAAAGACTTGCCATACTTGGTATGACACGGATGTTCCTCTGACCCTGTGATGAAAAGCCTTGGACCTGCCTCCTTCGGACCTGCCTCCTTCTCACGCTCTACAAAGAAGCCACTCCCCTTCCCTCTTCCAGCTAATTGGTTGACCATAGCTGCTTGCAGGGGAGGGGCTAAGGGTATAAAAGCTGGGAAAACCTTGAGACCAGTCTCTCGCCATTTTGTAAGGCTGTCCAGAACCACAGGATTTAGGTCTGGGTGTGGACTTTTGAACACAGCCATTAATGGGGGGGGGGTGCCTGCTTGTCTGTAAGTAAACCTGTACCCTGAGCTCAGTTAGCAAGTCTAATAAACTCGTTAAGATTCCTCAAAAAAAAATGTTTTATTTGTTATTTTTATTTTACATGTATGAGTGTATTGCCTGCATGTGTGCAAGTGCTCCCCTGTTGTGCAGTGTCCACGGAGGTCAGAAGAAGGTGTTGAATTCCCCTGGAACTGGAGTTATGAGTGGTTGCTAGTTAACTGCCATGTGGGTGCTGGGAATCAAACCAGGTCCTCTGCAACCGCAGCCAGTGCTCTTAACCTCTGAGCCATCTCTCTAGCCCCTCCTTTCCCTGTTTTAAAATACAAGTATCCAATGTTTGAGGAGGGTGAAGGAAAATGAAAGGTGATATTATCTACCAAAGGGCGAGTACACACACAAATTAAAGCATTGAGGGGAATCTGGTTAGAACTGTGCCTGACTCAGGACGCCCAGGAAATCTCTCCTTCTTTGTTATCACGTTACTTGGACTGAGATGTCTGCTGGTAGAGTTGGCAGTGAGCTAGTCAGCCAACCCCAGGAATGCCAATATGTCCAAAGGAAGCCTTTTCCCTTCAGCAAATAAAATATTAAAAGGACTCAAAGAAAGCCAGTGGGAAGTGGTTTGGAGAAGGCAATGAAAAATTAATTTTAATGCATGGGAGAATAAGTAATTCACTTATTCACAACCTCGATCAATTTTAATATTTTAGTATTTAATACAAATAAGTGGCTCTCCAAAAATGTTTTAAAAGTTGTGTCTTCTTTTTAGATTTTTCTGCCTCCATTTCATTTTTTATGTTAACTATTTCTCTGAGTGCCCTGATAGGAAGGTTTCTGTGTCTCCCGGTTACCAAAAACAGGAATTTACCCCTTTCTGGCTTCACCAGTTTTAAATGTTACAAGATTATTATGTAGGAAGCCAAGCCCGGGGAGGAGACCCGGAGCCAGCTTTGCAACAGGCAGATTTTTGGAGAGGGCCCCGAACCCCAAGGGTCTCTCCATTCCCGCAGGCCTGAATTGTGTGGAGAGGGAAAGGGAGTCATTTAGCCATTAGTTCCTCAGATATCAGCCCAAGAGGAGAAGCTGTCTGCCTTCCTCCACAATTTAGGCACTTATCTTACAAATTCACCAAGCTGGGTGATTTCTGAACAATGCCAGCTGTTAGGGAGCCATTTCCCTGGCATTTTCCCCATAATTTGATTTGAAAGGAAAAGATTAAACTCGTCCAACCCAGAACTGTCAACCCAATGCCCTCTAAGAGTTTGACAGAAAAAGAAGAAAAAAGAGAAAAAGAAGAAAGGAAAAACATTTTGGGCTTTTTCAGATGAAGAACCCCTTTCACGTGTGTATGAAGGAAGACAAAAAGACAGGTCCCACAGGTGGAGGGAGTGTGGAGAAGACTGTGCAGAGGTCCCCAAAAGGACGTGTTAAAGTGAAGGCTAACTCAGTCCTCCATGGCCAACTTTTGGACGATACTAATATTAATAAAGGGGACTGGCTGGGAATACGGTTCAGTGGTAAAGCCCTTGCTGAGCAAGCATGAGAAAGAGTCCTGGTTCAAGTTTTCAGAACTCACATAAAAGCGAGATTCTGTAAATCTCAGTTATTCTACAGTTAGGAGGGAGGCTGACAGGAAAATGGTGGACCAGCTAGCTGAAGACGACATCCAACACTGTCCTCTGACTCCCACAAACACGCCATTGCATGTATTCACTGGCATTCACTCACAGGAACTTGACTCCACACACACACACACACACACACACACACACACACAGACACAGTGTGCATGAACACACCCCCACGTCCCCACATCCCCACACCCGCACCCACGCACGAACGATGGATAGTAAAGAAAGGTTAGGGTTGCTTGTTTGATCATCCTTTGGGTGGATTGCGAATGAACAAAGCCACAGTGGACGCAGAGAAACTCCCTTAACTCCTGCTTTGAAATGACATGGGCTCCTAGACTGGCTACATTCTTTGGTTCTAAATTAATACATTCCTCAATGACAGTGCCTGCTGTTTCCTCTGTCCCAGTGTTAAAGAAATATAATGTTTAAAATGTTCGTGAAATGTTCTAAAAGCTGACAAAGTATCATAATTGCTATATATCCCAGGCTGGCCTCAAACTCTCCAAGCTATTGCCTTAGGCACCCAAGGACTAGTATTTATGGTCTGGACCACCACATTAATTTATATTACTACTTTAAAAAATAGTTAAAACAACTGAGTTTTCTAATGTGTGGGGACATCTCTTTGAACTTAACAATAAATTAACTCATTTATGAATAGCAGGATATTTGCATTTTATTAAATGCTTAGTTTACTCAGTCCTCCATTATGAGACTGATTTGGGACAATGTTTATTGTTTTTCTCCAATCATTGGTACCTGTAGACTTTAACTTGCTCAAAGGGAAATACCTAGTAAATGGCCTTGGACCTTCAAATCCCAGAGACTTGATCACCCACCAGTACATGCTCCCTAGAGAAGGCATGTAAGAATGTGTTATATAAACTAATGCACAGGAATTTTTAACATTCAATTTGGGCTCTAATAGTCTCAACAAGCCAGCCTGGGTCACCCACCACAGTACACCAGTAAACGAGACAAGTAATGATTTACAATAAAAGGAGGAAGGTGTTGGCTCCATGTGGCTGCACTGAACAGAAGACACAAGTGACCCAAGTCCATCTAGGGAGTACTGTCACCAGCTTTAAGTTGAACAGAACAGGGGCATGGGGATAAGAGTTGGGCAGTCCGGGTCCTGTCTGGCCTGGATGATCACTTTCTTAGTTGAGCTTTCACAGGTGCTCTGAAGAAGTCCTGTGTCTGCCAGGTCTTGAGGGCATCGATCTGGCTCCTTCAAGATGATCTCTTTTGCTCCAGAGCATGGCATTAGTATCATGGATTATTGTCCCTATTTGGGGGTCAATGCTCTGCCCTATGGGGTTCTGCTTCTCCTGTAATCCAAGGTGGCTAATCTCTATCACAATGACCTCTATCAGTTTTGTTTCTTTTTTTAACTTTAAAAAAATTTATTGAGAATTTTATACATGCATATAAGGTGTTTTGATCAAATCCACACCCACTCCCTCCCCTCCAACTCCTCCTATCTTGTACCATCATTTTTTTTCTGACAACTACATGTACTTTTTCTTTCCTTTTTTAATGGGGCTTTTTGCTACTCTAACATTACCCTTCTGAAGAGGTAACCCTAAAATCTTTTAAGGATTAGATAAAAGCTTCTAAACACTTTTGACATATTTGGCCTTTGGAACAGCATATGTTGCTAAGAGGCCCAAGGACATTTTGACTTTTAGCCAAGAGAG
>NW_008337322.1:4284719-4302822 GCF_000622305.1 Nannospalax galili | reverse complement strand
TCTTATCACACCATCCTCTGAAGGGGTTACCCAAATTGTCAATAGGGAATCGGGATACAGACCACACTGGCTTCTTCCATGCTGAACAGAGACGCAAGGTGAGGTAATTGGAGCACCCCTTCAGTGAGTCTACCTAAAGGACTTCCAAGTTACATAATTCTTATCTCTAGGAGGAAAACAAAGTCCTCGACTGGTGAATAGAAGATGTGAAGCAGAAGTAAAGGTAAGAGCAGTTAGCATTACAAGTTCTAGACAGAAAAAAGTCAGAACAGGGCAATTTTCAAATGTTCGTATCAGAGTCCATTGGAATTTCTTGACGAGAGCTTTCCAAAAGCATGCCTCTGTTGGGTTTCTCCTTATTTTTGTCTTCCAAAGCTGGACTCAAGGGTGATGGACTCAGGATTTGTTTTCAGGCGAAACAAATTTGATAGCTGTTGGAGTGGTTAGAATCAGTGTTAGTTCCCTCTCGAAGGCTTCTAGATAGGGGGAGAAAACAAATTCATCCATCATTTTAGAACAGTAGCTGGCTATCTCCCTTAGCTACAGGTGGAGACCAAGATTTGAAGTCCTACATCTGAGCAGCACTTTCTGCTTAGGAACAAAATCATCAATGAGAAATCATTGCCTAAATAACTTTTTATATGGACTTAAACCTCATGTCTTGGAAGTGTAATCCCTTGAACTCTTACAGAAATATACTGATGACTTTAATCTTTGGTTATACTTTCCTTTTATGTGTTTAAGACCACACAGTTGGCTCAGATAAACCAACTTATTTTAACTCTTAAGGTCATTTGAGGATCTGTTCCTCAGGGGTCACATGGGCTTGGGAGGAGCCCCTGGCTCCTTTCTTTACCAGTTCCGCCTATGTGAAGATAAGTCAGAGGTTTCTTTGTTTCCTCCTGCTGTCTGTACCCTTGTAGTCTCTGTCCTTATCAGATCTGTAATCTTTGTCTCTACTCTATCATCTCCTTCTCTGTCTTTATAATTTCCATCCTCTCTGTATCTATCATCTGTATTTCCATCATCTTTGCCCCATCATCTCTAGAATCTTTATCTCTAATTCTATCAGCTATATCATCTTTGTCTCTACCTTTATCATCTTTATTTTAATCATCTCTGTCATCTCTTTATCACCTCTATCTATATAAGCCCATCTCCCCTCTCTCTTTATATATCTATCTATGCTTAAACATATATTTGCCTCCCAGCCTTACCATTTTTGTGCAGCATTTCTTTTATATTTTGACATGTGTTCCCCAACTGGAGAGATGGCTCAGTGTTTAAGAGCACTGACTGCTCTTGCAGGAGACCCAAGTTCAGTTCCCAGCACCCACATGGCAGTTAACAATCTTCTGTAACTCCAGTAGGAGATCTGACACCCTCTTCCAACCTCCATGGGCATTGCACAACACAGGTGCACTCACATACATGCAGGCAATACACTCATAAACATAAAATGAAATAAAAATATTAAAATATTATCTGTCCTTTCTTACAGTTGTGCCTAGGATGTATGCAAGATGACACTGCTGTCATTTAACATTTAGAGACTTACTATCATCAAGATGAATTTGCATGTTTTTAAGTTAACATTCACCAGTGTATGATTTTGTTGTTTCCTATTTAATTTTCTTTGGAAGACTTCTTTTAAACTAAGGGGTCATCTTGTAGTGACACACTGAAGCCCATATTCTCCCAGCATCTAGGATGGTATAGAATTTGATTATATTCCTAGCTCAGTTTTGAATGTTAACTCAGGCCAAATCTCTATATCCAAATTGGGTCTGCAGTCTCAGCACTTGGGAGGTAAAGTCAGGACGATGTGCAGTTGGAGGCCAGTTTGGACAAAATAGTGAATTCTTGCCAGCAGGGCTACATAGGAAGACCTTGTCCAAAACAAACAAACAAAAAAGGCACGAGTTTCCATTTCCTCATGATTCATCCCAAGGGTAGGAAGAAATGGATCCACAGTAAAGAAAATAAATGGCATACATGAGACCTTTGGGGCAGTCCCTGCCTTCATTTTGACCCCTTCAGCTTGTGGTGCCATGATGGCAGAAGAAACAGAATCCATAGAAAGTGAATGACCAAGAAAGGTTGCTTGGATTCCTAAGCAATTTCTTTATTAAGAAACGTGTAAAGATTAAAATTTCTTCAAGAAGTCCCAGAGATTAAAGTCAAGCTAATAAATTTGGAACCGTTTAGTGTAGCTATTTCAACCTAACTAGAAACACACATGTACACAATCATACTCATATGCATAAATAATAATTATGATGCTAATGTGCGTATATCACATAAATACTATTCCTCTTGATTCAGTTAATTGCTTTGTTCTTGAAAGGACATGAGATGGCTTCTAGAGATTTATAAACTATAAGAACGCAGTAGGAGTAAAGGAAGAATAAGCAAGAGTTTTAAAATTCAGGCAAGAATGAAGCATGTCTATCACACATATCCTGTCAAAATATTTATTTATGTAAGTTAAAGAATCTTTGAACCAAAATGTCCTGGTATTTACTAGTAATGTAAGATTGGGCTAGCATTTTGATAAATTTGGACAAGATTTTGTATATCTATATTTTCAAATACTTGCAGAACATTGTCTCTGCTCAGTAGGAAATAGGAATCTGGATAAATAAAACTTATCCAATGGAAACAACTGAATTATACTCTTGAAAACATATATTTACTCCTGCTTTATTGAACAGTCTTCCGTCTTTTCCTCTTTGCTTTGGTCAAGTTTCTGCTGCCCCTCGACCCTTCCTGCCCACGTTGTGGAAGGTCACTCCTAGTAGTCAGTGGAGTCTCATCATTCCTCACACAAAGCATTCCTTCAGATGAGCACAGGGGCCAGGGACACCTGCTGTGCTCCCTGATTTGAGAGTGTCTCCATCACTGGTTCTTGACGGTAACCATCTTTTGCCATCGCATTTCTTTTGACTAAGTCTTATCCTGTCTATGTCTCCCTCCTCCAGGATACTATGTGCATCCTCCCATCTCGTGCCCTCTGTAACTTGTCCTTGTATTTCAGCCTTTGTCATTTCTATGGCTCTCAATGGCTGTATCTGCTTTTACCCCCTGGGGTTGACTCTCATTTAACTTTGACACACGTCTTCATCATCTCCCTGAGAGGAACCCCAGGAACTGGAAAGGGCAGCTGGAAGTGGTTCATGATTTCTCAGAAGCAGTAACAATTGGGTGATGTAAATTTTACAGAGGAGATGGTTGCTATATCTTGAATGAGCACAGCTGTGATGTATTACTGACACTCACTGACCAGAAGGAATTCAGCATAAGGTTAGACCAGGCTTGAGAGAGGTCCAGCTAACCCTCAGTCATGGAGTAGGGCAATGTCAGCTTCCCAAGACCCAGAGACAAATGGTGAGACATAATTCTATCTTATGCGAACTGGAATTTGAATCCCAGGGTACCTCCTCTAAGAGGACAAAACTTGAGAAGTTTTCTGGGAAGAACTGAATTCTAGAAGGTGTCACCCACTGATGTGACAGTGTTGAATGTGACACAGCCTGGGTTTCATGGAGCTCTCTCTCAGAAGGCCATGACCAACATACATCTAAAGAGCCACCACAAGAATTCTGAACATGAGAAACTTCTGGTATGAGTCACTATAAGAGGTCCATGTTCTTTTGGGAAGTTCACTTCTTAATATATTAATAACTGTAAAAATTGTTATGAATATGTTGCTTTTTGAAGAGGAGATCTTTAACTTCATTTAAGTTTCTTTCAATTATTTTGGAACATACACACCATTTTGTATTTTAAATTTATTGGCATCAGTGGGATTTTAAAATAGATTTATTTTACATTTTTATTTTATATGTATGAATGTTTTGCCTGCAGTTATATAAGTGCACCACAAGTGTGAGGTTCCCACAGAGGCCAGAAGAAGGCATCCACTCTCCTGGAACTGGAGTTAAAGGTGGTTGTGAGCCACAGTGTGGGTGCTGAGAACTGAACCTGGATCCTCTGCAAGACTAGCACTTACTCTTAACCACTGAGCCACCTCTCAAGCCCCTGCATTATTGAGAAATTTTTAAGGAGGCATGACTATTTGACTCTATTATAATTGATTTCAAACTATAGTAACTCGGGGGCACCTATGATAGCGATTTTCTCTTCTTTTTTTAGTGGCCATATTTGTAAATTAACAATATTACATTTATGTGTGATATGCTTAGATTGTACTACCTAATTGTTTTATAAAAGTAGGCATGTTCCGAGTACTGAATGTTTAAGTATCCATGCTTTTGTGTTCAGTTTCGTGTTACAATTCCCAGTAAGTTACAACTTTATGTCCAGTTAACTTTGCGGGCAGCTCAATGGCCAAGGGAGGGAGCACTCAGTCTCTTGGAGCTAGGACGGGGTGTCCACAAGGCTTCTATCACCCACTTTTCCTGCCAATAGTCAAGAATGAGTCCAGATCCTGCTCCTGGGCTTTGGAAAGGTAGAGCTGGGGAGAAGCATCTGAAAACGATGCAGATGATCACCCCAACCAGCACAGCAGCAATCCCGCACCATCTCATGGTGGCAGAATTTTTCCCAGGTCCTGGAATTAAAGTACCCACGTAACAGTTCTTTGAACACCAATTGACCTTGAGATATGTGGTCAAAACAACTGTTCAGGTATTTCAATGCCATGTTTGTCTTGACATCCAACATTAAGATCTGAAGACCTCCTGAGACATCAGTCACTTAGCTGTGATGTTATTTTGCCTGTAGTCAAACTGAGATGGGAATTGGACACCTGGAGTTGGCAGTGGCACGAGAATAAACAAACGTGTACAACATGAGTGGCAAGAGTGACACAGAAGAGCCAAGAAGGAAGCCTGGCTGAGAAAAGAGGTTCCCAGAGCCAAGGGGAAAAGCACCAAGAATCTGTCCTGGGAATTTTAAGGTTACATCAGGAAGCTGGAGGAAGCATGAGACTCAAACAAGTAAAGGATTCCTTTAGAGCCTATCCACTGGAAAGCAGTTTACAGAGGTTCCTGGCTCCCCTCCTCCATGGTGCCTCCCTGCAGCCTGACACGGGGAGTTAACACAGAGTTTCTCAAACCGCAGTAGAGAACAGGCTATCTGGGCTTTGTTAGAAACATCAACACCTGTGTCCAAAACCTGACATATTGGGTAAGAGTAAGAATTAGTGAACTCTTTGTAGTACAGGACAATAGTCAGTATAGTTGGTGGTGTGGACCACATGACATCTGTCACGACTTCTTGTTTCTGTTCTAGCACAGGAGAAACTATACAAGAAATGTAAACAAATGAATGTGACAGTTTCCTGCTGACCTCTGGTTTAGGCCAGCATCATTCCTTTCCCAAACATGGTGACTTAGCACATTAGCAGAAATTAGAAGAACACATTCTTCAAAGAGGACCCAGATGTTTCTTTTATTCACCTACAGATCTACAGATAAGGTTATGATTAGTGTTCCATATCTTTGTGCTCAACAGTTGCTGAAAAGTGAGTGTTCAAAATCATGGTAAGTGGGACTGGAAAGATGGCTTAGCCAATAAGAGCACTGGCTATTCTTAAAGAGGACCTGGGTTCAATTCCCAGAACCCATATGGCGGATAACAACCATCCATAACTCCGATTCTAGGGGAATCTGATGTTCTCTGCTGACCTCCATGGGCATTGCATGTTAACGGGTGTATTTACAAGCAGGCAATACACTCATACACATAAAATAAAAATAATAACAAAAATAATAAATAAAATATTTGGAAAACCATGGTAAATATAGATGGGAAGTTCCTGGAAAAGGATCCTGGCTTTCCAGAGAGGTGATGTGCCCCTTTCATGTTAGAACTTGCATCTTCACAAGGTCAACTCCGTTCATAGCAAAAATATTACCTTCAAATGAAAGAGAAAATATTCCTCCCATTATAGGGTGAGAGGAACACATTCCTCACAACTGTTTAAATACTCAGGAGATAAGCAAGAAAAAAATGAAAGAAAAAATGGATTGCCTTGAAGAAAGAAATATGCAGAGAATTCTGTCAGTGTCTAGCAATGACAGCCAAGCATAATCGTGTGTGAAATCCTTTCCAGAGATACCAAGGAATGTTTATTGGGTTGTGGGGTTGTAGCACACATATTTCATACATTGCACACTTTCTCAGTAATGTTCTAATGTTCTCCTCCTGCCCCGCTTCTGAAACTGAAACCCAATTTATCCTCCAGAAAAGACACTGTATGTTTCATGGGACTTGATATGTGGGAACAGCTAGTTGGGCAGACCAATGGAAAATGAAATCTTTTGAGTTATTTGCATTTTTTTCCAGTTAAGACATTTACTTTTTTACTGAGGGTTCTATACCCTTTTCTCAAAAGAATTTACTAATTGAAAATTTCATTAAGAGACGCTCTTAACCACCTCATTGCGCTGTCACATTTGGAAAGGTTTCGAAACAGAAAGCTGTAGTTAACCAAATGCCAGGAGAGCTGGATTTTGGTCCTGTCTCACATTTCTAACTAATCTATAAAATATGTTCCCGTTATGGATCTCACCTTTCTTATTCTATAAAATTATGGCTTGGAATTACATCATTACTGCTTTGAAGTCCAGGATAAGCTAATTTACACTAAAGTATTAATAACAGACAGTGGCTTAATTTGTTAGTTATGCAAGTGTAGTAGACTCTGGAAAGCTTTACAGCCCAAAGGCTCTTCAGTATTCTCGTTCAGGCAGCCCTGAAGACGCAGAGAGCTTCTCTTGTTTCCCTTAAATCACCTCCTAGAGACTGCAGATGTGACCAAGGATGACAAAAACCTGGCTAGAAAGTTCTTCTGACTACAGATATTTATTTCTTATAATTTCAATTAGAAATTTTGAACAAGGAGGGCTCTTAAAAATGTAGGAGTAGCCGGGCGTGGTGGCACACGCCTTTAATCCCAGCACTCGGGAGGCAGTTGATCTGACCTGAGGGAAGCAAGTCGGTGCAAAACATGGGAACTGGGCCAGCGACGCCCCTTTACTATGCTCCGCTCCTGACTGTTGGTGGCCTCCATGGCAAGCTGATGTGCCTTTTCCTGCCTATACTCCTTCTTCTGTCTGCCCATCCTCGTCCTCACTACTCCACATCATCTCCTCCTTGGTAGACGCATCTATTCTGGTATTTACAGCTGATCTTCGCCATCTGAAGATTCCACTGTTGTGAATTTGTCTGATTGCTAAAAATTATTTGTAATCTGAATGCTCACAGCATTTGGCGGTCACCCATGGATATTGGCAATCAGAGTGGAGAATTCCAAGTCACTGGTTATGTCTTCCCAACTGAGGCTAACGAGGCAGCACCTTAAATTCTTGGTCCAGCTTTGTGACACTTGTCACGTTTTTGTGCTTTTCAAGCTTTCTTGTTGGTGATTTAGCCATTTAAAACGTCACCTACACATAATGGTGAATTACCGTCTAGTGCTGCTAAGCAAGGCAAGCTATAAAGCTGTGATGTGTCTGGTGGAGGCCATGTGTACGTTACACAAGCTTCATTCAGGCACAGATTAGAATTACATAAGCTGTGAATTTGGTGTTCATGAATCAGTGATACATACATTAAATGTCTTTAAGTGGAAATACAAATAGGAAAGGTTACATCAATGGAAATGTGACCAGAGGCTGGAAGGAACCTAATTGTAATTTTACCCCAGGAAAAATGGTTTGAGCGTTCTAATTCAGTGGTACTGCAGTTCTCTTGATAATTTTTATAGAATCTTAATCAACTGTGAGTGATAAGAATCAACTGGGTCTTCCAGGTCTTGTCTCTGATTTGGAGCTAAATGTATCCTAACTCATGTGCTACATTTGCTTTTGAGCTCCTCCCTCAGTGCTAGATCTCTCTCTCTCTCTCTCTCTCTCTCTCTCTCTCTCATTTTTCACTTCCCCCCTCTCTAAGACAAGTCCTCATGTAGTCTAGGCTGACTCCAAATTCACTATGTAGCTGAAGATAACCCTGACCTTCTGATCCTTCTGCCTCCATGGGCTGTGCCACCAAGCATGGTTTATGTGCTGTCCTGTACCGAATGCCAAGCTAGGTGCATGCTATCGGGTACTCTACCTGTTGCTACCTCCCTAGCTATCTGCATCTCTTTGATGTATCATATTTCACCAGCTCCAGATCACTGAGCATGTTAACTATGTGCCAGAAATGAACTTGGCATTTTTCTTGTAATGATTCTGAAAAGTAAACATTTAGAAGCTCATTTTGCAAATGAAAACCTTGAAGTTCCAAGAGCTCTGTGATTTGCCCAAGGTCACCACAGAAAGCAAGCCAGAGAGGAGCCTGAGTTTTCTCTGTTCTGAAGCTTTTTTGTCTAGCCACAGTTCTGTGCCCTATAACATCTCAGAAAGCTCAACTGAGTGCCTCACAGAGAAGGAAGGAGGGAAGTCAAGGACAATTCATGCTTAGTGTTGGTGGGTAGCAAAGCTATTTTTCTCTCAGGAAGAAAGAGATGAAAGTTCTGATATTCAAATGCTCACCCACCAGGCACCCTTCAGAATTCCCATCCATCAGCTGGCAAATGGACACATTTTAACGAGCACAATTGCAACCAAGCAAGTTCTGGCAACAAAATATGCCTCCGCTAATGATATTCAATTGTTCTAAGAAGACAAAATGGTCTGAAGTGTAATGAGATGCCAAACACACAGGCACACAAACAGGCTGCTCATATTTAAGTCCTTATGTTTCTTGAAGTGAAAACTCATTTTAAGAAGATTATGGTGCATACATTATAAAATAGGATGATATTCCACATTCATGCCCCACTGGGGCCTTGACTGTATTAAAAAAAATGAAAACAAAACCAACAACAACATTTTGTTCCCACACAAGCACTTTGCTAATAGAACATGTGATGTGGTAGTCATTTGTTTGCGTTATTTCTGTTGCAAGCTTCCTGGATGCATTCACTCTTTTGATACACAGTATGTTCAGGGGATTTTTCAGTTGGGCTTTTGGGGGTGTAAATACTCTGGAAACAAGGGGCAGAGAGCCAGGACCATGGAATCAAACCCTAATTGATTATCTGGGGTTGGGGCAGGACAGGAAGGGGTGTTGATTCTACTGTTAGGTTTTCAAGTACTGTTTAGAGCAAAGACTGCCTCCTGAGTCAGTGGACTGATTTTTATCCTTGACCAATTCCTATTTAACACATTTATCTGTGGCAAAGATCCATGATTTCAAACATTTCATTATAAACAAAAGACTTTGTTCTGATGGAACCCCTCTGAGAATTGTAAGCAAAACATGCAGAAACAGAAATAATGCAGTTGAAGTGAGCAGAGTTATTTTCAGTAAAACAACTCTCCCCTTTCTTCTCCTTCCTCTTTTTCTTGGTAAAAGCCCAGAGGAAGCCCCTAGATATTCTCAGGACCCCAAGCAACTGCATGACTATTGTTTATTAAGGCATTTAAATGCCCAGGAAAGGCAGAATAGATCAAGGAAGGATTTGGCCAGCAGGTAAGGAAAATATTCTACCTTTATCAAAATGGAATCCAGAATTCCTAAGTGTAAGGTGAGCCATCGCTCCAAGGGCAGGTGTGGGGAGGGCTGGATGCTTGAAATGAGGTCTCATGGCTGAGACAGGGATGCCAAAACTTCCTGAATTGCCATTAGGGATTGAAGGAAAAGACTCTTTTTCCTCTAACCACATCAGTTCCTCCTCCTGGTTAAACTTATCAGGAAGCAAGATGGACAGGCAAACAACAGCCCTGGCCCATCTGAGTAGCACTGATAAGACCAGGTGTGAAACTAAGAAGCAGAGGTCAGTACCGCCCAGGCCATTTATATCCTCCCACCCTGTCTGCTCATATTTACATAAATTGACTAAAGCTATGGAAATTTCATGTTTCTACTTCATAAATCCAATTTTCCTTCATGCTCTTTTGTCAAGACCCTAAATGGAGGGCACCAAGCTCCACCAATCAATCTTTGTCTCTCCCTGAGGGGACATTAAAATATTTTTACCTCAGTCATATGGGCACTCAATAGCTCAAACACTTTATTAGTTATTTTTCTTATTTCTATGAAAAATACCTGACAGAAAGCAACTTAAGAAGGGTTTGTTTGGGCTCATGGTTTGTGGGTACAGTCCATTGTGCTGGGAAACATGGCAGTATGCTGGAGGCAGGTGGCCATAGGGTGTCTATATGGCAGTGGGTGGGGAGGCAGCTGGCCACAGTGTGTCTACATGGCAGTGTGTGGGAGGCAGGCGGCCACAGTGTGTCTACATGGCAGTGGGTGGGAGGCAGGCGGCCACAGTGTGTCTACATGGCAGTGGGTGGGTAGGCAGCTGGCCACAGTGTGTCTACAGTCAGGGGTAACAACTGGCACCAGTTTTCTTTCCCTCTTTGTCTTTCACCCAGCAATAGGATGGTCCCAGTCACATTCAGGGAGGGTCTTCCCTCCTCAGGAACCCTCCTTGGAAACACCCTCAGAGACACATGCAGAGGTGAGTCTCCTAGGTGATTTCAAATCCAACAATGTTGACATGAAGAGTCCCCACCCAAAAGACCAAAGCTTCCACTTTAAAGTAAAACATACACATTCGATATAAAATGACATGTGGAGGGAACAGGACAATGTTTTATGTATGTGTCTGGGTGAGTAGCTGGATGGGACCAGAGCATTCCTGTTCTCAGTGTAGCTGCTGGATCTTACAGCAAGACAGAGGCACACAGAACTCTCTCTACCACCTGTTCCAAACATCTTTTGTCCTCATCTACTGTCGTCCTTCATGGAAGCACCTTACTTTTGGGGGTGATTCAAATACTTGCTCCTAAAGTCATCCTTGGTGATCAGTGCCACATCTGTATTAGATAGCTGTGACCTGCTAAGACATTTTAATCTTATCTTGAATTTCTTTGGGGTACTGAGGTACTTCCCCCCCAGCTGCAGACATAGTGTTTCCTACTTTCATCTTACAATGACCTAGTTTCACTTTGATAATCTAATTGGCCAGTAAGTCATCTTCTTCTCTATGCTGCTTGGATGAATGACATTATAAGCCCCAAATGCCCACATGATTCAAAAGTGTCACTTGTGATGCCAATTATAGCATCTTTCCTGTTTTGGAAGCTACAGATTCTAGACCAGCATAGCCCAAGTTGCTGGGATAGGAAGCAAAATTCCATGAGTGGTTTGTTAGGTGTGGAAGGGCGAGTAGGCCCATTTTTTTGCCCTCCAGCTTCTAAGCTCATATGTTACAGCTATGAAAGAAATAGTACCATATTGATCCTTTATTCAAATCATATAAACATTCTGAAGGCGAGTTGTCATTGGCCATTTTATCATTTTCTATTGCCCATGTGCTTCTAAACAAGCATCTTTGGCATAAACAAATTAACATTGTGGAATTTGTCCGTGGCAACACTGTTACATTAAAAGGAGTTGCTCTACTGGAACCTTTGCTGTTTGTTAACCATGGTGATGTGTGAGGTCTTTAATCTGGGGTGGTGGTATTTGCAGAAAAACTCTTACTGAATGTGTGTCTGTCATATTGAAGGTACATTACTGTTCCCAATATTGTAGGAAAATGCCTGGGATGGGTCCCTTGAAATCTGATGGCCCATCAGAGCCTGTTGGAAGTTCTGGGGCCTCAGCATTGATAGAAGCAGGCTCATTTGGTGATATGAGAAGGCATGGTTGAGTTAAGATAATTTTCACTCCTTCTTCTGTGTACATCTGGGTGGGGTCCTTTGCTTAAGTACTGGACAGGAGGGCAAAGAGTCAGGACAGATCAGCCTCTCTATGCAATGTTCTGAATATCTCATGGTAGTCAGTGACAGAATAAACACATACTACGTTGTTATGATCCTCCAAGGGTAGGCAGAGTCATTTTCCCCTTGAGAAAAAGAAAATTCATATAATGAACCCTATTACTTTTCATGCTAATTTGAAAATAAAATAAATGGTTGTTAATGACATGAGATGGTTAAGATGGGAACCACATCAGTATTAAGGTTGGTCTCATGGAAGAGACTGGGATGGTAGAGAAGTCTGTGACTGGCTTTACTGCCTTTCAAAGATGCATGTTTTCAGTGATTACCCACCCAGTTCTAACCATGATGACATTATGGCTTAACATAAAACTTATTTATGCAAAGCAGGTATTTGTGAACTAGAACTTCCATACCACAGATGCAAATTAAACTTGCCATATCTTACCCACTTACGAGTATCACATTGTCCTTTTCGGGACAAGATTTACATGTGTAGGTCAGCTACAGGTCGGAGAGTGGAGAAAAGTCATCTGAGATCTGCATGGTACTTCATAAAAGCGAGAGGGTTTTAGTTGGAGGAAGACCAGCGTGAGCCGATATGAATCCGTGTGTACTGCTCTGACAGTATGGTTCTCTGTTCTGAGAGTACAGTGCCTGCTGTACCCTCAGCTCTTTGGAATTCCTGTCTTATGGTGCTTTCACTCCAGAACTCTTTTAATAAATACATTGGTGCAGGTGTTCATAGCACCTTCAGTGCTCATTGGATTTGAAATCACAGGGTTTTTTTAAAAAAAACTTTCCCATTTAAAGGACATTTTCATTCAGTGTAGAGTTTTAGGCTGGCAGGTGTTTTCTTTTAATGCTTCAAGGACATTATAATGTCATTACCTGGTTTCTATGTATTCCAAGCTAGTCATCATTTACTGGTGTTCATTCAAAGACATTGCCACTTATTTTCTGGGGACTTTTGGTTTTCAGAAGTTTTATTATGACACATCCAGGTATGCTGTCTCTGTAATTTCCTTCTTGAAGGTTTATAGAGCTTCTAATTCTGGCTTCAATTTTTAAAATATTTTTATTGATTCTTTGAGAATTTCATACAATGTACTTTGTGTTTTAATCACATTCAGACCCCCTCACCCTTCTCCATGCCCAGCTTACCCTCCCCCAGTTCATGACCTCTATTATTATTTTTCATTTTTAAATGCATACTAAGTCTATTTTGTATCCTTCAAAGTATCTGGAGTGTTGGTCCATCCCCTGAAGCCTGGGCAAGCTACAGGGCATCACACCCTTGAAGAAAATGGACTCTCCCTCTCCCGTAGCTATCAGTTGCCAATAGGTCCCCAGCTAGGGCTGAGGATTCTTGTCTTCCTCCCACATCCATGTTAGGATTTTGGCTGGTTTGAGCTTGCACAGGCCTTGCACATGCTGTCACAAGCACTGTGGGGTCATATGTGGAATTGTTCCATTGTGTTTAGAAACACTTTCCTTATATTTATCCAGCACTTCTGGCTCTTAGAATCTTTCTACTCCATATTCTGCAATGATCTCCGGGCCTTGGAGGAGAAGGTATGATATAGGTGTTCCATGTAGGGCTGAACAAATGGGTTCTTTTCACACTGATTAGTTTTGATCTTGGTGTGAATCACTGTCTGCTGCAAGAAGATGCTTCTCTGATGAGAGCTGAGAGATGCAGTAAGCTATGGGTCTAACAATAAGTCACTGAAGTCAGTTTAATACTGTGTCTATTTAGCAGAATAATAGTAATATTATCCTTACCATCTGCCATCTGTGACTGGTCTGGCCACAGGTTCTTGGCTCTGGGAATAGTGCCAGGTATGGGATCCATCTCATAAAGTAGGCTTTAAATCCAACCAGAAGGTGGTTTAATTCTCTCTCTCTCTCTCTCTCTCTCTCTCTCTCTCTCTCTCTCTCTCCCCCACCTCATTTTCCATATCATCATTCTCATCTCTCAATTTCAGTTATTTTCTATGTATCTTCCTCTTCATTTCACTCCACAGATGTTGTGCTGGACAGCTTTAGTGTCAATGTGATACATCTGGGTTGAGGGAGCCTCAATTGGGGAATTGCCTCCATTGGACTGGCCTGTGGCCATGTCTGTGGGAGGTTTTCTTGATTGTTGAGTGATGTGGGAGGCCCAGCCCACTGTGGGTGGTGCCACCCCTGGGCAGGTGGGCCTGTGTTGTATAAGAAAGCAGGCTGAGCAGGGGCCAGGGGAGCAAGCCAGTAAGCAGAGTTCTTCCATGGCCTGTGCTCCAGCTCCTGCCTCCAGGTTCCTGCCCTGAGTTCCTACCTTGGGCTCCCTGATGAACTGTGACCTGGGAGATGTAAGCTGAATAAAGCCTTTCCTCCCCAAGTTGGTAGTGGTCAGAGTATTTTGTTACAGCAATGGAGAAACAAATTAGGACAGATGTCAACCTTATAACCTCATCTGTGGACTCATTAATTTTAGATGGTCCATCGATTCTGTGTCCATTTGGTTCTTCCTCAGTGATTTGGTTCTGTAGTGAAATGCTTCCTTATCATCTGTCTTTCTGAACATATCAGCCGGTTTTCTTCATGTACCTGACTGACAACCACTGCATCTGCAATAACCATACATCTATTGTTACGATATGTTTTCCCCTTTATCCATTTTCACAGAACGCATGGTAACTTTTGATGAAGTGATTAACTTTTTGAAATAGAAATTCAGAGTATTTCTGATTGTACTTTATTGAACAGAGGATAATCAAGAAGCATAAGATTCTAAGCTGCTACAATTTGGTCATCAGTTGGTCCAACTCAAGGCTGAGGTTTACAGGTTCTGGGTCTGGATCTCTCTGTTGCTTTCTCACACCTATCTGTAACTCTTAGGATTTGCTACTGAGATCCTGGTGTCCTTGTCAGGAGCCTGTCCTCAGGAAACTTAAGAACTCCACTTTTTTGCATAGAACTATGAGTCTGCTGGGAACTCTGCTAAACTATTGAGCTCTGTTCTGTTCATGTAGTCCCGAGCATAGGACGTTGACCTCACTCTGTGCATCATACTTTTCAAAGATCATAGTCCACTATACCTTCATAGCCCATGTCTGATTTTGACCTTTCTAGTTTTGTGCTGTGACTTCAGGCCTGGGACTTCTGTGGTTGCTACAGACACATTATAGTTTAATCTCCAGGCTCTCACACATGGCTAATTAATATCTGGCTGAGTTCCTGAGCTCCCCTAGCTAAGATCTTCTTGGGTCTTGGCTGCCTCAGAAGCGATCAATATGTTTAAATAGCTCTTATTTGCTAGAATTTCATCCAGCTTTTTCAGTTGCTTTCAGAAAAAATGTTGTAATATATGATACACTATCATAGTCAGCTTTACAGATGTGTGAGGCTCCTTTGATCAAATTCATGGGGATGTGGTATGTGGTGACTTTGGCAAGAACCTGTTGGTGACCGGGTATGTATGAGATGATGAATGACAAATAGGGCAGTCAGAGTCCACTCCTTGTCTTTCTGTCTTCCATTGTGTTCAGAAAAGAGTGACTTCACCCTGATTTTGATAGCTCAGACTTCTGATCCACTATGGTCAAGAGTGAGCAAATCCAAGTCTGGCCTGGTGGCACCCGCCTTTAATCCCAGCACTCAGAGACAGAGACAGGTGAATATCTGTGAGATTGAGGCCAGTGTGGTCAACTTAGTGAGTTCAAGGCCAACTATGGCTACAGGGAAACTATGTCTCAAAAAAAAAACCAATAATAAAAATAAATAAATAAATATAGTGTGCAAATCCACATGAGTATGAGAATAACACATGGATTTTGAAACTTCTGTTTTGAGACTTTCTGATATTTTGACTTATCATACTTTTATAAATACTCATTTAGTACTCCAAGGAAATTTGAATTTCTAATTATTCCTCAGAAAACTCTATAGATGGCCTTAACTTTCAGGGATGATACTTACCTTGTCTTACTTTCAAAATCTTTTAGTAATCAATCTCTTGTGCCAACAATTGAAAAGCATGCACTGAACTCTGTAATGGTTTAATTTTTTCATGTTTTCTACTCCACCTGTCATTTTTAAATTTTTTTGATTTTAAATATTTTTTTATTATTTTTATTTTATGTGTATGCATGTATTGCCTACATGTAGGTAAGTGCACCTGTGTTGTGCAATGCCTGCGGAGGACTGAAGAAGCTGTTGGATCCCCTGGAACTGGAGTTAGGACAGTTGTTATCTGCCATGTGGATGCTGGGATCGAACCTGAGTCTTCTGCAAGAATAACCAGTGTTCTTAACCACTGAGCCATCTCTCCAGCCCCTCCACCTGTCATTTTAATGTTTTTCTTTATCGAAGTGCTGTCTATATCTTCCAAGGACTTGGACCCCAGGCTTCTGATTGTGTGCTTTCTTTCCTTGGCTTGGTCCAAGTTACAGGTAAAAATAATAATTTCCAATATAAAAATATTTGATGCATAATATGCTATAACATCTCTTAGACATATCATGTAAAGTCTGATATGCTTCTGATATGTTAATTAAATCTGTATGAATAATATGTACAACATGATTGTGTGTAGTGTGTACATATATCTGTATGCATGCATGTATATGTTTATATATGTGAATATGTGCATGGGTATTTACTATCATCTATATTGATCTTTCATTATATAAATTTTTCATAATGGTATTTTGGGCAGCACTTCTTCATATACGTTATACAATATTTTTATGGCTTTTATATATGAATGGTAATGTTGATAGATAGGAATTCTGAGTTTTAAAGTCTTTGCATGTTGGCACTTTTGCTTTTATGTTAGGAAGGGACTGGCATAAAAGTAATGTGGGATAAGTTAGAACCAAAGGTAAGATATAATGCTTCCTAAAAATACTCAGAATTGTTGCTACATTTGGATAAGCAAAACCCTGTGCTGGAGGCAGTAGAAAATTTGACTAATTGGCACCAAGTACCAGAATAGGAGAAATAAGTTTTGATATTCTATTAGAATGGCCACAAATGAGAAATATTGTCCACGTAAAAAACTTAGAATAACAGATTTTCAATGTTTAACCACAAAATTTGTAAGCCTTTGAGGATATAGATATAGTTGCCTCAGTTTGAACATAGAAGAGTATACACCTATTTCAAAAATCACATTACCTCACCTCTGCCTCCTTCGAGAAATCCTATCAGCGAGTGCTACCACTTGAGACAATGTGAGGGATAAACAATGCTTAGCTAGTTTTGAAAACCAGAGGGAACCATATTACTCCTACAACCTACTGACAAATTATACATAGCAGATCAAGAAATAGATGTCTAGGTAAGGTTTATCTGAGAACAACTGGTCTTTGCCCAAGATTTATCTACATGACACAGACTGGTGGAACTAACTTTGGGTGTTTAACAGACATATTTTGAGGCCTATAATAATTTGGTCAGAGGGACATAAAGGACACTTTTTGCTCCTTGCCCTCCTAGGTTGACTAGTTCCAGGGGACTATAAGCATCTCTCAAATGTCCTATAATGGTGGTGGGTCATCTGTCCTCTTGATCATTCTATAAAGAGGAGGGCCAACACAGAGGAATCATTTCCTCCATGCTTCCAAGTGAAGCCAACCATGGTCGAGCAGGACCTTTGACTTATTTTCACATAGGCAGAACTGGTAAAAGAAAGGAGCCACGGGCTTCTCTCAAGCCCATGTGACCCCTGAGGAACAGATCCTCAAACGTCCTTAAGACTAAAAATAAATTGGTGTATTTGGGCCAACTCTATGGCCTTAAACACACAAAAGGAAAGTATAACCAAAGATTATAGGGGCCACTATCATTTCTTAAGTGTCCATATGCATAGCTAAAGGCTACATAATAAGCAGCAATGCCAGACAGGTGATGCCTTCTTTTGAGTTGTTGACCAAGGTGGCCAAAGGGACTCCCAGACAGTAAGTAACCCAGCATAGAACTGGGAAAATGAACAGCAGACCCCAATCAGCACAGAACTGGGAAAATGAACAGCAGACCTCAATCTTATCCAAAGGAATATTGACAACTGATTACCACTAGATGAGGAACAGCTGACCCTCCTAAAACAAAGACCTCTAGATAGGCTGACTGGATTCAACAGAAGGGAAAGTAGTGGGGAATGTCTGGGGGTGCTGATGACACAGCAGACAGTAGCAGGGATATCATAGTATAAGGCTCTAGTGGGGGGAGGGAGGCTATGGGAGGGTGCTATCTGGAAAGAGGGGGTAAAATAATAATAATTCTTCAAAGCATAAAAATTTGCTCCTTAATAATTAGTAGATGTGAAAAATATTACCATTGAAATCTACCTGATGACTTTATATCCATACTCA
>NW_008337322.1:4279361-4284576 GCF_000622305.1 Nannospalax galili | reverse complement strand
TTTTTTTAAAGGTTAAAACCTCATTTAATTTTATGTCTTATAGGATTTATACTGAGTACAATATTGTATAACTGTTTTAATTCAACTGTAAACCAAAAACTTTACAGCCAGTTATGAAAAAAGATGCATCTCAGCTCTGGAAATTGTTATTGGATATGTCAATGCTGTTGTAATGAAATGCTTCTTCTAATTATATGGTTATTAAATAAATAATTAAAATAACAGTAAAAAAATCATATTACCCCATAAGTATGAACAAGTTTATATCTACTAAAATTGAATATGATATTAAAAGGGCTTACCTTATGACAGAAGGAAAATGCCATTGCTAGACATCATAAGCTAGCAAATAAAAACCCAGTGCTATAAATAGACTCCCTCTTTTGAAGCTGTTGATCAGGGGTTCTATAGACCCTCAAACTATTCAGGCCATTGCCCATGCTCTTGATTACCAAGAAATTCGCAGTAAGATCCTATTGCTGAAGACAGTACATACGTAACCTACAGAGAAAAAACAAGAATTCAAGCTGATCTCAGAGTCTCATCTCCACTGAATAGCTTTCACTGACTGGAAGATGCTATGCATGCTATTGGAAGGGAAAATTCTTCACCAATCTTTTTTAAAATTTGTTTTAAGTTATTTTGTGTATTTCATACAGACTAGCTCAAACAATCTTTATCATCTTTATACCCTCGTCCCAACTGGCACCCTCCCTTTCATCCCCCTAACTGGAACCCATATACTCTGTCATCTGTGTTAAGGTCCACTATGTCAATTCAGTGTCCCCAGACATTCCCTAGTGCAAGTCCATTCCCTGATGTGTAGTCAAGCTGTCTAGAGTCCCTTATTTTGGGGAGATCAGCTTTTCCTCATCTAGCCATAATCAGCTGCCAATAATTCTTTAGCTAAGATTGGGGTCTGCTGTTCATTTTCCCAGTTCTATGCTGATTTTTTGTCTGCCTGAGTTTGCATGAGACTTGTGTATGCTGACACCAGTGCCATAGAATCATATGAGCAGGTTCCCTGGAGCTTGTAGGACTCTGTTTCCATATGGTCCTGCACCTCCTCCCTGGCTCTTACAATCTTTCTACCCCCCTTTCCATGGTGGTTCCTGAAACTTGGGTGGGTAATTTTAATATAGGAGTCATGTCCAAGGACCAGCATTCTGAAGGCTCTTAATCTCCGTATTTTGGCCATTTGTGACCTTTTCGTTACCCAGCTATCAATCCTGTGACTTACAACAGCAGCCATCTTGGCAAGATATGCCTACTGGTGCAATAGTGGCACAAATATTATGGAAGTAACCAACCATTTTCTAATTGGATTTAGGGTCCACTTCATAGGATGGAGGCCATACCTGACACTGATATCAGACCTAGGAAGCTGAGGCTAGACAGACAACAGGCTATAGAGGAGTATCTAATGCTATTATTCTGCTAAATAGGTACAGCACTAAACTGACTCCTACTAACTTATTCTTATACCAATAGATTAATGACTCACTCAACTCTCACCAGAGAAGCTTCCTTATGCAGCAGATAGTGATTTTCCCAGATATCCACAAATGGCCAACACACAGAGAAGAAAAAGCCATAGAGTGCTTATTCCCAAATAGGACACCTATATCAAATGTATGCCTTCCAAGGCACAAGGATTATTATGGAAGAAGGGGCAAAAATAGTATAAGAGCCAGAGACTGTGGATGACCACAGGGAAACACTGTTTTCCCAGACAGCTGGGTGGTTACTCATGTGAACTCATAGCAACAGTGACAGCATGTACAGGTCCCATGTAAGCTCCAGGCAGACAAATTCCCAAGATAGATGTAGGGAAGTAAATAAGAAACCCCAGCCCTACCTGAGCAAGTATTGGCAACTGAGTCTGCTGGGAGAGGGAGAGTCGGTCTCTTTAAAGAGTGTGACTCTTGGTAGTGTAACCAGTCTTGAGTAACGGACCAACACTAAATATGATCAAAATGTATTACGAAGATTATATGAAATTTGCAAGACCAACAAAAAGGTAAAAAAAAATAACAGCATTTACATGCTCATTCTCTATCATTAAATATGTAAAAATAAATATAACAAAATATGTACCAGATTTCTATGAGGGAAACCACAAAAGTCATGAGAAAAAAAAACTGAATAAATCAAAGGGAAACGACAGCTAGCATCTTTTGTCTCTTCTCTCAGTCTTACAGTCCTGTGTTTCTTTGTATCCAATATTTTAAAACAATTTTTCCAAATTTTTTTCAGGTTTTATAACTGTTTATTGTGGCAAACAAAATACACCCCCTTTTACACCAGTAGTGGAAGCCATGAATCTGACTTATGCTTCACAAAATTTTACCTTTATTTGGAGGTAAAATACAGAGATTTTTGAAGCTCAAATGGTTTGTAAATATTTTAAATTAAAGTATCTGTCAAGGAAAATATAAAGATTAGAGGCTGGAGAGATGACTCAGCTGTTAAAAGCATTTACTGTTTTTCAGAAGATCTGGGTTCAGTCCCCAGTACCAATAACTCACAGTCACATTAATTCTAGTTCCAGAGGATCTGATGCCTTCTGACCAATGCAGGTCCCCACATGCATATGGTACACACAAACTTGTGAAAGTACACATACATACACACAAATTTAGAATAAAGACTCAAAAGATAAGATAAAACACATCATTATGTATAATTAATATGTTAATGAAAATATTAAAATTAAAAAATAAAAATATCTAGAAAGCAAAATTCAGAAGGAACAATTTGATAAAATTATTTTTCACTGAGATAGTTCTATAACTTATCAAACAAAATTATCCTATATGGAAGATAATTTTAAATCTATGAAGAGGCAAGCCATAGGCTTAGAGGTTCACAATTCTTATTTTTTTAAAAAATGTGTTTGTAGATGTAACAGATTGAGGCAACAAACATTAGAAAACAGAGCCTGACTGTGTTTTCCCCTGTATTTACAGTTATCTCTACTATGAACTGTTTTATTTATATTTGGAATATTTAAGCAAACCCATTTTTTTATGTTTGGTTTTCCTTTGGATCAGTTAGACTTTAGTTATGACCTCATGGAGTGGCTAGCTCTAACTCTAGTAGTTCTTATCTGTAGACAATGACTTAACCCCATAAATAGCCACACCTTGCCTACCTCTGTTTCTGAATTAATGTTCTTGTGACTAATAAACTGTGTTAACTTAGCAGACCACTAGATCCCACCAATCAAAAATCTAAGGATGTCATCAGATAGCATCTGAGACCCATAGTAGAAACCCCCATCTTGCTATGACCTGCCTACTGAATGTATCCACCAGTATATTTGAAAGGCATCTTGATTTATAACTTTTCTTTGTTCTTTTACTATAAAAAAATAGTAATGAACTGTTACCACACCTGAGCATGGAATTTGGAATAACTTGAATCTGTGTTCCTGGGCCATGGTCACTCAAATTTGGCTCCAGAATAAACTCTTATTCCTTTTTAAAAAATGTGTTTGTTCCCAGAATGTGGCTCAAATAGTTATGGAAAGCAGATAGATTATCTGTGTCTAGGGGATATGAAAAAGAAGATACTGGTGATCAATACATGTATGAAATGGTATTCAGTATCCTTAGTCTTTAGGAAATGGAAATTTGTAGCAAAGTGAGATGACACTACAAATGCACTTGAATGACTCTCGTTTTCATAAAGTGTGCTGACACCAAGTTCTCATGAAAATGAACCATACCTGGTGCTCTTGCACATCGCATTGCTGTTTCTTATGAAGTTATACATTTACTCTATGATCTCATCATTTTGTTCCTTAGTATTTTCCTAAAAGAAATGAACACATGCATCTACCCAGAGACTTTGCCATAGCAGGCTGCAGCTCTGCTCATGAGATCTCACTAGTGGGTAAAGAGAAGAATAATGGTTATGTATTTCTCCTACGGATCCTAAAGAAGTCGTGAAACAGTTATGTTCCATGTGTTTCCATTTAATATGAAAGTTGAGAAAGAGATCCAAACTAAAAAAGTAGACAAAGGTTGAAGACGGAGATAAAGATCAGGTGGGAAATAACACAAGAAAGGTCAGTTCTAGCTCTCGGTTATGCAGTTGCCCTAAACCTTAAGTATCAGGGTTAAGTGGGCATTCGTACTCGTCAAAATACAGCAGAATACCTGTACTTAAATTTGTGCCTCATGCATCATTCAATTGCATCTCAGTGAAATGAATTTAACAAAGAAGATTTCTTTAAAAAATATATTTACTTATTTATTTTATTTTATGTGTATGAGTGCTTTGCCTGCATGTCAGTGCGCTTATGTTGTGCAATGCCTGCAGAGGTCAGAAGAGGGCACGAGATTCCATGAGCCTGGAGTTAAGGATGGTTGTTAGCCATTATGTGGGTGCTGGGAACTGAACCTTGGTTCTCTGCAGGAGCACATAGTGCTCTTAACCACTGAGCCATCTCTCCAGTCCAGAGTAAATTTCTTGTAACACTGATCCTATATAGGTTTTTGAAGGAAGCAGTTATGAAGTTCACAGTAATATACATGAAAGTGGATTCCATTATTCATTCAGTACATGTACCTGGAAGCAGCATGATTAGCCTTGTGACTGGAATGAGAAATGTTGTCCATGTGCTCTCTGTGTTTGAGTGTTCTGTCCCGACTTGGTGGGTACTGTTTGTGGAGGGTCACAGAACCTGTAGATGTGGCAGCTAGAGGAAGCACATCACCGGGGTGGCAGGCTTTGTGTTTATAGCCTTGCCTTCCCTCCCTCCTTCCTCCTTCCCTCCCTCCTTCCCTCCTTCCCTCCCTCCTTCCTCCCCTTCCTCCCTCCTTCCTTCCTTCCCTCCTTCCCTCCCTCCTTCCTCCTTCCCTCCCTCCTTCCTTCCCTCCCTCCTTCCCTCCCTCCTTCCCTCCCTCCCTCCTTCCCTCCTTCCCTCCCTCCTTCATCTTTCCTTCCCTCCTTCATCCTTCCCTCCCTCCTTCCTTCCCTCTGTCCCTCTCTCCCTCCCTTCCCTTCCTCTCTCCCTCCCTCATTCCCTTTCCTCCTTCCCTCCCTCCCTCCTTCCCTCCCCCCCTCTTTCTTTTCCTCTCTCCCTACCTCCCCCAGTTCTTTCCACAGTATATGGCCCAGGCTGACTCAGACTTGCAGTCTTCCTGTCTCTGCCTCCATTGCATTAGGATTAAAAGTACGCACCATCCCACTTTTTTTTTTTATACTG
>NW_008337322.1:4276189-4279271 GCF_000622305.1 Nannospalax galili | reverse complement strand
CGTCCCCCCCATTCCTTCTTTCCCTTCCTTCCTCCTGGCATGCTTGAAGATATGCGTTCTCTACTTTCTGTGCTGCTGCCTCCTGCCGTGCCTCCCCCCAACCTTACAGATTTTCCTTCTGGAACCATAAACCAAAATAAGCTCTTCTGTAAGTTGGTTTGCTCATGGTGTTTTGATTATTGCAACCAAAAAGTAACCAGAACAATGAGCAATTCTGAATTGTTTCAGGATGTTTGATGTGTCTGTAGCTTGGTCTGCAGAAATGCTGGAAGCAGTTTCACATTCATTATTTATATTGAATGCACAATAACAGCATGCAAAATAGCATACACGTGCAAGTAAAGTCTGCCTGAGAGTGATGCCTTAGAGTGGTGAAATGACTTGGTCAAGGGCATGCTGGTTCTCTCTGGGTAGAGAGCCCTTAGATGCTCTTCATACCTTCCTGTGTGCTGCCTCTCATCATATCTAGGAGCTCCATTTGTCTTGTTCCAATCTGATCTGTTCCTTAAACTGACAGAGCAGCAACAGAGAGTAGTGCAGAGATTTTGTCTGCAGTGCTTGGAAGTGCTAGATTCTGTTCATCACTGTGGAGACTGGATCTGCCACAGAAGCAGGAGGAACCTGGGAGACCTGATCAAATAAGGCATAATGCTGGTGTCATAGCTGGCTCACACCAAGTCATAATTCTGAGCCAGCATGTGCCATCCCTGCCTTACCTGTCAGCCTCACTCTTTATGAAACTTAAGGTCCATCGGCAGTTCTTTAAAGGAAAATATCAGTTTGACAGACGGCAGTCCTTGTTGGGTCAGTCTGTCCCCGTGTCACCCTTCCTCTAGTCATTCCCTTAATTTCTTCTTCATTCTTCCTCCATCATTGACTATGGAATCTCCAAATCCAGTGTCAATGTTTTTTGGTCTTTTTTGAGACAGGGTCTCCCTGTAGCCCCAGCTGGCTTGGAACTCACTATGTAGACCAGGCTGGCCTCAAATTCACAGAGATCCACCTGCCTCTGCCTCCCGAGTGCTGGGATTAAAGGTGTATGCCACCACACTTGGCTTCTTCTTCCTTTTTTAAGAACTGACAATCTTGGGTGAAGAGATGGCTCATTTGAGAAGTGTTTTCCATGAGAGCACTATGACCCAAGTTCTGGTCTCCAGCTCCCATGTAAGAAACGAGATGGATGATACTCACCTGTAATCACAGAGCTGCGGAGTCAGAGACAGGAGGTCCCTGAGGAGTGCTGGGGCCAGCCAATCTAGTCAACCTGGTGGGCTCCAGATTCAGTGAGACTTTGTCTCAAAAATAATCATGTGGGGAGTGATTAAGGAAGACACCTGACTCTTCCTCTGGCCTTCATACACACACACACGACAAATAGATACACACAAAAAACAAATAGTTGTTAAAGTATGTGTGTATGTGTGCTTGTGTATGCTCGTGTATGTATTCACACATATTTATATGTCTGTGTACGTGTGTGTATGTAGACAGAGCTATAAGAGATAGAATGCACAGTCCATGCCCAGTTACTTGTCATGTAACATGGGAAGTGTCCATCCCAGCCCTTACAGATGCTGTGTTTCTAGTGATGAAGGCCCAGCCTGGGCTTACCCTCTGATACACTGAGGCCATACACCATTGGATGTGCGCTCTGTCATTGGCTGGAACTTATGGCATGGGATTGCATCTTAGAAATTCACCAAAGTTCACAGTTCGATGAGTTTTAGTAAATGTGTACAGCCATAAAATCACCATGCACTTGAAGGTTTAGAATATTTCTTTCATCCCTCAAGCCTCTCTCCTGCCTGCCAGTCCCCATGCTAAGCCCAGCTTCAGCCTCGGCATCATGGATATGTGTCTCTTAATCCTAAGGTTCTGAGACATAGGCACATTGTTGTCTGTATCAATGTTTTATTTCTTTTAGGTAGTATCTCCAAATACTTAGAAACCAGTAGGTCTCCTCCATGATGGACTAGTTTATAGTAATGGAAAGGTCTTATGGTTTAAGACAGTTCTCCCACTTCCTAGCCCCTGAATTGGCTGCTACTGAAGGCTGTGTCCCCTTAAGCCAGCAGAATTCTGATTAATACCTAAGCTCACAGTTACCAAATAGACAACTATGTTAGACCATGCAGTGCTCAGAGAACCTTAGAAAGCTGGCTGCCCTCTCTGGCTCTGTGTCACAGCATGGCCTCCGTGATGCAAACCAAGCTGCATAGACATATAAGAAAGATTTTCTGTTATATCAGGTTGGTCCCTCTAAATCTGGACTTCAGTGCTCTGTCTTGTGTCCACGGAATACCTTTTCCTGGTACATGCCAGTCAGAGATTCAGACACATGCCCATGTGCTGAGAATTGAGAAGCTATGTCTAGTCTAGACTGGGAATCTGGGGGAGATCTGTCTCTCATTTATCTAAAATGAGACTCTTAATATACTGTATTTCACCACAAACCAGCTTGCTGTATCTAACAAAAGGGTTTGGTCACTCGTCTCCTTCACACTGAAATTTCTGCTTGAGCAGTGATAGTGACACATAAAGGAGCCAGGGATGGGACTGAGGAAGATCAGGGTGGATAGGCGGTGCCGTGTAAAAGGGACCTATAAACTTGTGTATCTCTGGAACTGGCTAAATTACACTTGTCTGAGGATGTGGCCCAGTTGGTAGAGAGCTTGGTTACATGCACAAGGCCCTGGGTTGCATCCCCAGTATCACAAAACACACAAGCAAACACACAAAGCCACAGGACCAACTACATCACTTTGGTGGTAGTAAGGGATGTGTTCTCTTTCATGACCAGCCCAGGCTCGGTGACAAGATGTCTTGTCCTTAGAAGGAACCATTCGTCATTTGGTGAAAATGCACCTTAGTAAGGCGGGAACTTAGCAAGTTGCTTTCAGGAGATTTTATGGAGGCTCTAAGACCAGACACAGTGATTATTTATACTTCGTGTCTAAAGCTTAGGTTGGTCAGGGGCAGGAAGGACAGGAGCCAGGGATGATTCTGTTTTAAAACTGCAGCAATTTCTTGGTCTGTTTCACTTGATATTTTCATTTAACATTTAATTGCTATCTCATCCCCC
>NW_008337322.1:4255497-4276040 GCF_000622305.1 Nannospalax galili | reverse complement strand
CCCCCCCCCCCCGAAAAAGTATTTACATGTTCTGCTCCTTCTTTTACTAATCAGAAAATGGAACTATCCCCTGCTTTTCTCATTATTTCAGAGAATTGTTGTGGAGATGAAATTAGTTAAGATACATGATGCCCTTGAAGAGAGGTGAACTAAAGGACGAACAGGATGGTATCCTTGAAGTGGACGGTCACCCGAGAATGACAGGTAATGGAGGCTCAGGAAGGAAGCATTCCTTAGAACGTCTCACAATTCAGGGAAGCATATGCAGAGTAACGTCGGACTTTCAGTGTAGTCAAGCAGCACAGGACTGAAATTGTGGTTAAACGGATATTAACAGAATACAGGCTTGAGAGACACTAGCTGTTGGAGTTGGAAGACTTCCAGTCCCGATACGATGACAATAATAGCAAGGTTTGTGCGGCCGTTGGGGTTTCGTTTTTTCAAGCACAACTTCTACAGGATTCCAGCTACTCCTACAGGCCACCTGGACCCTAAGGAAAGGCTGATGCCTTCAGTTCTCCTGAGCTCTCATCTCTGGGTGATGCGGGTGTTCACTTATTTCTCATCAGCTGCTTAAAATCCAGTGGCCATATTATCGGACTCTTCAACCACAGGACCAGCTGCACTGTATCCTTGTGGGCTTTCTGGAGATCTGCTGGCCATGTGAAATGAACTGACTTCAAAGCCCAGAAATTGGCAGGGTCAGTTCTACCAGATTCCAACACTCCACAGAACACACACAGTCCAGATCGATGCAAAGTCACCCACATTCTCTGGCAGAATGAATTTTGTCCTGTGTGGATATGAGCTTGGAAATGGCCATAGTTTCAGATTCAATGCTCCCTAGATTTTCTATTGAAAATTTCTTCCTCCATTTCCCAACACACATACTGCATTGAAAGAAGAAAGGTGTGACAAATGTCTTTACTTAAAGCCCTTTGGTACCTGAAGCAAGATGTTTCCACCAGTTAGGATACATATTATTTCTGTGGGTAGGTAGGATGATTTGTATATAGGTGCCCAGAAAATTGCCAGTGCAGAATTGGCTTCAACATTTCTAATGAGGAGAGAGTGAAAAATAATTCTCACTTCCTGAAAAAGAAAACAGGTAAATGTTTCCAGGATGCAGGTGTGGTGATCTGGGATAACCTGGAAGCCAGGAGACCATGTTAAGCTCTAGGAAGCCACCCTGTAGTGATAAAGATTCGCATCTATGGGAATTGGGCTTCCTTGTAACTGTCGTGGCTATGAAGATGGACACAGAAATAAAAGAACATGTCAAGAGGTTCCCTCTGAGTGCCGTTCCCTAAGCACCATTCATATGGTGACTGGAGGCTCACCTTCTACATTACCAAGTTGTATTAGTTACATTTTTGTTCTGTGATAGAAACACTGACCAAAGCAACTTATATAAGGAAGAGTTTATTTGTGCTTAGGGTTCCAAGGGACAAGAGTCCATCACAGTGGGGTGGTTGGAGGAGGAGCAGAAGCTAAGCTGTCACATCTTCCAGCAGGCACAGGAAGCAAGAGAGCGACTCAAGATCCAGCAAGGCTTAAGAACTCTCTAAGCCCAGCCCCAGTGATGTGCTTCCTCCAGGATAGCCACAGTTTCCAAGACCTCACAAAACAATGCCACCAACTGGGGACAAAATGTCCAAATACTTGGAGCCTGTGGGGGACATTTTCATTCAAACGACCTCACAGGCAGTGTTGTCAAAAGCATTGCTTGGACCCCACCCAGGCTCCCATTTACTGGAGTAAAGCAATTTATTCCCATCCTGGCATGACTGTTAGCCACAATGAAGTAGACATTTCCATGATGACCTATGAATTATTTGTCCTGTGGTCACAGCAATGACCAGTCAGTGGTAGCCAGGTCTTTGGTGATGGTAACTGAGCTACTAACACTCCCCAGTGGAAGGAGAGAGGACAGGGTCATGGACATACACCGAAGATTATGGTCAGTACTCTCTCTTCCCCCACCAACAGCATGTGATGTTTAGAGGTGGAATGATGTCCACTGTTAGTGGCTCCATGGTGCCTCTTCCGAGAGGTTTTCATCCATGTTGGGGTATGTGAAACTGTTTCCAGGTCACCTGCCCTAGTGTAAGGTAACCCTGCACCCGTGCTTCTCTAAGTACTCTCAGTATAAGCTCAGTGGTCCATCAAGCTGGACTTGGGTGGAATTGTATTTTTTTTTATCTGTTGTGGGACCCTCAAAGCACACCATGCAGAACCTTCCCAAGCTTTGGTTTTGTGTTGCACCACTTGTCATTTCCTCCCCACAGGAAGGTGTAGCAGACTATGACTTAGAAAGAAAGAATTGCCTTCCCGGTTTCCTAGGGCTTACCTTCCCCCTTCTGTCCAGTTCTCTTGTCACCCCTCAAGGTTTCCTGCTGGACCACACAGATCATTCTGTGTGACGTGGGCCGAGTTGGCACTGCAGACACTAGGGTTATTAGCCCAGCTCCTTCTCCACACCTTGTCTCCTCACACATGAAGTGTTTAGGGGAAATAGATTCCTCAGGTGTCTGGTGCTCAGGTTGTCGAGGACTCCCTCGTAGACCTCTGAGGGGAGTCTGTCTATTACCTGGAAAAATGGAGGGAACAGGAATCAGAAGGAAGACAGGATAATTCTGCAAGCTGGCTGGAGTGCTCGCGTTTGCAAGGATCAGGAGCCCCTTATATGCTGCCCTCAGGAGCCAGGCTGTGTTCCTGTCTAGTGCCTAACAATGCTTGCTGTGGACTCCAGCTCTTGTCTTTTGATTTCTACTCTTGCTTCTTTACTTCCATATGAACACGACTTCCATCATCAGAAATGACTGAAGTCCTGTTGTGCACAGTGATCCACATGAAGTGCAAAAAGTAACATTTTGAGAAGGAACTCACAGTTGAGTGAGAAATAACCCTTCCATATTGTAATGATTGCAGCGCTATTTTATGGGAGTTTCTCATCAGCTGCTTAAAGGGTCAATAGAAGAAAATATCAGTTCTGTTCAGTTCTGTTCGGGGAAATCAGGAAAGACTCCAGAGGCCTCTGGGCTGATCTTTGAAGATGAGTCATTTTCTGTATGAATAAGGACAGTGAAGGACACTTAAAGAGAAAAACACTTGCAGAGGACATCACAGCCCCTGATGGGCCTTTAGGTTTATGGGGGAAGGAGGTTAGTGCCAAAGGGATCTATGATGGTTAATCTTACATGTCAATTTGACTGGGCCACAGGGTACTCAGATACTCAGATATTTGGTAACATGCTAAGCTTAGTATATTCGTGAGAGTGTTTATGGGTGAGATTAACATATGAGTGGGTAGACTGAAGAAAGCAGATATTTCTCACCTGTGTGGGCAGGCCTCATCTAATCCTGTTGAGGGCCCGAATATAACAGAGAGACCCAGTAAGGGAGTATTCATTCGTTCACTGCCCTGCTGTCTGCCTGGAGCATGGATGTTCTCCTGTCTTATCGCTGGGGCCTATGGGCTTCCAGTTCTTCCAGATTTCAGCATTGGAGTTTGGGAACTTCTAGTTTCTAGGATCACATCAACTAACTCCTTATCTTCACATTCTACCCCTGTTCCTCTCTCTACTGGCTCTCTTTTACTCAAAAGTCTCCATTAGTACATGTGTTGCCTTAGCCTGCTTGGGATGAGGGAATAATATATTGCAGACTCTTTGTCTTAAAGAACAGAACTTTCTTCACACCAAATACTAGAGGCTAGAAAGTCCATGCCCAACATGCCCACAGGCTTTTCTTCTGGTGAAGGTTTTATTCATGGTGTGTAGATGGACATCTGTTTACTCTGCATGTATATAATATTTCCTCAGTATAAGTGCATGGGGGCTGAGATAACAAAAGTGTGGAGAGGGAGGAAAAGAGAGAGAGAGAGAGAGAGAGAGAGAGAGAAAAAGGAGAAGAGAGAGCTCTATTTGGTATGTGTTTTAAAGACGTGACTGCATCTAAAGACTTCTGTTTCAATGACTTCACCTTGGAGTTGGAAGGAGGGGGCAGACACAGTTCCGTCCATAGCACTGCATGAGGAGAATCTAGACTGGTGGGGCCAGAACAGCCTGAGAAAGACGTTGAGTCTCATGCTAGGGGATTTTAATGTTTATCTTGTCAATGATGAAGGATTTTTAACTGTGAAAAAGAGATGATAAAATATGTCACACAGCTTACTTTGATTTCTGGTTAAACAAACATTGACTAGCCATCCTGGGAACACTGAGTGCACATTTGCCAGCAGTAATTTTATGACAAATTAAAAAATGAGTGCTCATAAACTCTGGGAGAACTAAGGCAGAAAGAAAGCCACACCAGAGATTTGGAGATGTTTCAACAGTCATATGGTCCATGTAGATGCATGAGAAAATTTTATCTATGGCTCTTTTATGTATAATACTGAGCTGTATGCCACTGACTACTATTGGTCCTGTTTGGGGTCTTCTCCCTGGCCTCAGTACCTGCTGTGAATAGTATCTATACTGGCTGCAATGCTCCAAGACCTACCCAATCACTGCAGCACCTGTGGTGTGGGTTGATCCCTTTGCATCTGGCAGAGAGACAAACACAGATAGACCTTTGGCAATTTGCATTCTGATGGGGAATTCACACATATGTACATTTCTAGGAGTAATAATAGGAGTGTTCATTGCAGATAGTTTTATTGTTTATTTTCTAAATGTTTATTCATATGTATGCTTTAGGAATGTGATAAGAATATGATGTTAAGAGTCATCGCCTAGAAAAGCCGCCCTGGGCTGGTTGAACTGCAGGTCACTTTGCCATCCACTGGAGACATGATCTTGGTTTTGTTTGTTTTCTGAGGAGCACCCGTGAACACTGAGCAGGACCTAAACATCTTTATACAACCCGTCTCTTCAGGATAGTGGAACTGAAATAAATCATTACTCATTCAAATGTAAAATACGTAAGTGTCTATATTGCAGTTATGTCTATAAATCCTATTGCTAGGGGAAAGGCAGACCGGAAGCCAGGGTAAAGTGCTGAAGGAATTCTGAGTGTTAACAAGGAGCAAACATTTTAAAAGTAATTTACTAAAATAAGGGGAAAAGTTAGAGGGCTGGTGGGTACAGTGCAGTGGTTGAGTGCTTGCTTAGAATGAATGAGGCTCTGGACTCAATCCCCAGTGGGAGGTGGGGGCAGGGAAGACACTGGAGATCTCTATGCTGTTTTTATTAGCCTATATGAAATAGGGAAAGAAAAGCATAAAAATCCATAAGGTCAGAAAGGCTAAACTCAAACTACAATGTGATGAGATATTAGTACGGGCAGGAAAGCAATCAGCACAGGCAGAGAAGGGCTGGCAAGATCCACAGCAAAAACAGTCTTCATGGATGGCAGCTACCATGATCATTGATGAGAAATGAGGATGTGAAAGGCTTTTCTGAAACAAATTGTCCTGTCCTGACTGTTGTGATTCCTATCCTGGAAGCTTTTTTATTAAAAAACAAAAAACAAAAAACAAAAAAACAAAAACAAACCCAGCATAGAGCTGCTAGCGGTGGTGTGTGCGCATGGTCCCAGGATCCAGTGTCTTCCTTGTATATAGAAGCCTGAGACCTCACCTCGGAAACATAAATAAATAGATGCAGTAAATAAACGCAGACCATCTAAAAGATGGACAGATCATTGAGATACACTGATTAGGATGGTGATCCCTGGATGAGGAACAGCGTCCTCACCTGAGAACTGCAGAAACACACCTTCACCAGCCACACCCTGAATTCTAGGATGGAGACAGGGGAGCAAGCAGTCCGTAATGAACCCAGCCATGTAGGTGGCTTTAAAACAGCTGCCCACTCCGCCCAGATTAGGAGAGTAACGGAGTTGCTTGGATCAAGCGCCCAGGCAGCTCAGGTGCCTCCCAAGTGCTTCCCTCAGTAAGCAATCCGTGCAAAGACACAAAGTTCAAACAAGGGTGCCAAGCCAGGCCTCTGCTCAGGGGCAGAGAATGTGCACCTCAGATTTTCTGTGCCAAAATGAAGAAAAACAGATACATAAAGGAAGTGTGTCTGAGGAATGCCACAAGAAATCCACAAACGAATACTAACTAGAGGACTATCTGTTGAGGTGAAGGAAGAACAGGTGTGGGAGTGAACACACTTCCTGCGATGCTGGCAGAACCAATAAGAAAAGCCACGGTTAATTTATTCTGAATAAAAATAAAGTATCATAAAAGAGAAAGAGAGAGAGAGGAGCAAGAGAGAGAAGAGACAGAGGAAGGAGGGGGAAGAGGAGGAAGAGGATTAAAGGCAAAAAAGAAAATCTCTAAGATAAAGTGAAGTCAGATAAAGTCAAAGATCAGGTTTGCATAGTAAGATCTGTACTTTGTCTTCCTAAGCTATCAGTAAAGATACTGTGTACAAATGTTGAAGACTTAAATATAATCAAAAATTGCGAATCCCAGAATGAGGGTCCTGGCTCCTGGTGTGGACTCATGCAGTTCCAGACTTGTGCAAGGTCACAAATAGTGATTGCCCAGTTCACCAACGACAGGTGTCATGTTCTAGAGCCTGGAGTTAAGAAATGTCTGTCCTGAAGAAAGAAGACCTGGTCTAAGATCAGGTCAAGTACAATCAGCGTTGAAGAGGACAGTGAAGACCAGCTTGATGCCCTGGGCTACTGTGGGGGTGGTCATGCTCTCGGTTGGTAGTTGTGAAACAACAGAGAGCAGTGGCAAGAAATAATGCAAGAGAGTGGGACAGGATGAGTCAAGGAGAGCTCTGAATATGCCGATGTGTTCCAGGTGCAGGGCCTGTGGTAGCAAGATGCCCGACACACAGCAGGCATGACAGTGGACACCTAATCCTTCCCTCCTCTCTGTAAGGGGGATTCAGTGGAACTAATCTGGGCTCTCAGATCCCCTGGAGCTGGGATGCAGTGAATGGAAGGGTGGATCACATGAGGACTTGCTTTCTAATGTTAAGATTGTCAGCCAGTGAACACTGGACTTTGATTACACATGACCTCTAATCCTAAGGATTATGCAACATTGTCAAGGAGACATATGAGAAAAGTTAGTAACTATTTTAAATGTCTAAACAATACAACCAAGAGTCAGTTTGTGTTATGTGAAATGTGAAATGTGAGCCAATGAGGGAAAGGGCTGCCTTGTCAGAGGAGAGGCTGGTGGGGAAGCAAGCTAGCACGGCAGGACCACACGTGGAGTCAGGGACGAGGACGGCATGGCGATGTCACTGCAGCCTGGGAGAACAGGAGGCTCAAAGCCAGGGAAGCACAGGACGGATGAAGTCTACTGATGGGGAAAACAGCCACTCAGCTTGGGACGAAATACTGGAGTTGCAATGTTACTGTTTGAATGTTTTCAGTTTATTCAACGGGCATCACAGAACTACAGAATCTTAAAGACGTTGTTCTCAATATAAACTTCCAATGATGAAATGGCAATTTATTTAGAACTTTTTATCAGACGGTGTTTCCTCTTATCGAAACCTGGATTTGAATATTATACAGTCAGCAAGACATGATGATACTTTTGCTGTTACTGATAGTTATGTAATTACCTTGATATTTCTCTGCACCATTATATATGAAAAAAATCCTTATGTTTTTCTCCTATTTTCTTTTAGCGGCTTGAAAATCAGTGTTCATTTTGACTGCTGCTTAACAGAATTTGATTAAAAAAGTAAACTAATTACAACGGAAATGCAGCCCTGCAAAGCTTTAAGAAAAACACATTATTTTGTTTTAGGGTTCAGTTACTATAAATTCATTTATCATCTTTATAAGCGATGTACAGGAGATGATGAATAAGCCCCGGCTTTGAATCGGGAAATGTAAATTATCCTCATTCTTCCTTTCCTTTCTGCACTTTTTCATCTTTCCAAACAAATAATGAATACTAGTAAAGTTGAAGTTAAGTGATGAGCCAAGAACTCCACAATGACAGGATACCAGGGGAGCAGCCCAAAGGCACCTATGATGTCATCAGTGACGTAATGCCAGGAGAGCATTACAAAGTCCCCCATCATGTCTGAAGTAAAGAAAACTCATGAAGCGTGATGTTCAGGCTGTCTGGCTTGGAGAACAATCTGGAGGAGCTGTCAGCTCTGTAACTGTTGTATATTCCAGTGTTCACCATATCAAGCGGCCTTTGCCCTGGGAAAAGAGCAAGTGTTGTTCTTTTTAAAAAGTATTTATTTATTTACTCTTATATGTATAAGTGCTTTGTCTACATGTACGTAAGTGGACCTATGTCATGAAATACCCATGGAGGCTAGAAGAGGGGGTCAGATCCCTTGGAACTGGAGTTAAGGAGGTTTTTAGCCACTATGTGGATTCTGGAAACCAAACACAGGTCCTCGGCAAGAGGAGCCAGTGCTCTTATCTGCTGAACCTTCTCTCAAGCCCTACAGCGTTGTTTTCAATCCCTTCTTCATGGAGATCTCTGACAGACACAAGGCTTCTTTCCCATCAAAGCAGGATTTGGCCTTTAAAGGGCCCTATGTGGCCTCATTAGGAGATCAGCAACTGTACTGAGAATGCTATAGGTGTTTTGTTTAAGATGTTTTATACTTTTTGACTACTTCATGCATTTATATAATGCATTTTCATCATATCCAACCTCTGATTATCTTCTCTTATCCCCCCTTCACTTCTGATGACCTTCTTCTTCCCAACTAGCCCACCCTACGTTCATCCTTTATTTTGAATCATCGATTTAATTAAGGTTGCTTAGGAAAGCATAGATGGGGGTGTGTGTGGGGGAAGTGTATTAATAGAGCATGGGCCTCTTCCCAATGGCTAAATCACTGAAGAAAACGACTTCATGCGCTCCAGCAACCTTTAGCTCCAACAGCTCCTCAGGAAGGGGTGGGAACTCATGAGCCCCTCCCCCTTCCATGGTGCAATATTGATGGGCTCAGTCTCATGCAGGGCTTTCTTGGGTGGCCACAGCTGGGTAATAATGATTGCAATGGCCGTGTCAAGTCCAGAAAATGGTCTTTAATAACATCCCTCCCTACCCTCCAGCTCCCGTATTCTCTCTGCTGTTCCTTCTGCATTGTTCCTTGGGCCTTGGAACAAGTGATATAGAGGTCCCAAGTAGGAGAGAGAGCTCTGCAAATCTTTCAAATACTGTGGGAAGCACTGTGCTCTTATAAGCTAGAAGCTAGAAGCTTAGTGTTTCAAAAAAACATAAGTTCTAACATTTGGGTAGTGTCAGGGTGGGAGAGAATATGGAAAAGCACATTTCCAGTAAGAAAGGGAAAAGGATGTTCAGGTATAGGCCACATGTGAAGAGAGAACTAGTCTGGGATCGGGGTCATATTTAATGGACAAGGAAGATTTTAAGAAAGTAGAACTCAGGGTGCTCATTTCAAGACAGATCTGAGTTTACATTGCACTTATAACTTGGTATAGAGAAACTGTTGAGAGGAAACCATAATGCAAATGTTGGCTTTATTACTGCAGAAAGTTCTGCACGCTCATTTCCATTTTCAGGGGTTTTAGAATATTTACACTAACTTGCATATAGAATTTTTAAGTTATTTACATGCATTGTGTGGATTAAATTTAAATCCGCAGTTCACTTGCATTTGGGTGGCATTTATGTGTAAAGATATTAGCGATTGACACTATTCACAGATAAAATTATGTTTACAGCATTTAATTCCCATATTCTTTATACACTGTATCAATTTGATATTCCAGACAATGTTGCACTTATCCTGTGTATCTTTTGGAAACAAAGTTGAAGAATGTCTTCTCTGGATAGCGTGCAGTATGCACCCATGCACTTTCTTGTTGATGTTACTAGTCTTCCTCATGGTCAGCTGATTTCTCCTCTTTTCTCAGACTGTTGAGGTGATGCTTAGGCACAGAAGCCTTAGAAAAACAAGGGAAATTATGATGCTTTGTCACTCTGCTCTTTTATTCCTCATCCCACCAAGTGGGTCCCAGGGATTGAACTCAGGTTGTTAGACTGGGCAGCAAGTGCCTTTATCCACGGAACCATCTCGCTGGCCTCATATATTTTTTATTGAAGTAAAATTCAGTAAACAAATCTGTCCATTTTAAAGTGAACAGTTGAGTGGCATTTAATATGTTTCATCATCCAGTGTGCTGCCTCCTTTATCTAGTTCTTCTTTCAGATATTTTTATTGAATCTCTGTGTATTTCATACCCAGTATCTTAATCATCTTTATATCCCCCTGCTTATTGACACCTCCCACAGCCTCCCCACTGGATCTCATGCATTCTGTCATTTATATTAAGGCCTATGGAGTCAGGTTATTATCTTCAGATGTTCCTCAGTGCAAGTTTATCCACTGGGGTCTAGTCAGCCTATCTAGAGTCACGCCCTTAAAGAAGATCAGCTCTTCCTCACCCAGCAGTAATCAGCTACCCAATAGTTCGTCAGCTAAGATTGGGGTCTGCTCCCTATTTCCCCAGCTCTATGCTGGGTTTTTGTCTTCTTGAATTTTCCTGGGTCCTGTGCATCCTGACACCATTGCTGTAGGTTCATATGAGCAGGGTCCCAGGGGCCTGTAAGACTATTTCCATATGGTCATGCTCCTACTCCCCTGGCTCTTACAATCTTCCCACCCCCTCTTCCACAATGGTCCCTGAGCCCTGGGTGGGTGAAGTTTAATATAGGAGTCCTGCCCAAGGACCCACACACTGCAGACGCTTCTTCTCTATACTTTGGCTATTTGTGGCAGTACATGCTCATTTCCCTCTGTTGCATGAGGGAGCTTCATTGATGAGAGTTGAGAGATGCATTAGTGTTCTCTCTACCCCTTGTTCTACTATGTTACATGAGCCTTACATGTAGAGGTTCCATTGTAGAAGTGTCACTTAGGGTTGAGCATTATACAGATGCTTAATCTCTGTATGTGAACAGTTGTGGGACCCTCATAGTCACAAGCTTTGGGAAAAAATAAGGGAAATTATGATTCTCTGTCACTTTAAATGAGGTCCATTTCCACCAACATATTAAAAGTCTAAATATTTTATTGTCTGGGCTCAATCTCATTTTTATTGCTCCAATCACAGCTCATTGGCTAGGATATGCTGGGCAGAAGAGTGAGCTGGTCAGCTAATGGCCTCCCTGCTGTTAAAATTAACTAATTGTTAAAGTAATAACCAAGGACCCTCATGGCCTACTTTAATAGTCATTGGCAATCTGGGAAATTATTTTGCTGCTCTAATTTCAGTAAGTCCTTCTATTGGCCATTTGTACCCCTATCCATGGTCTTAAATATCCTCTTGATGAGAACTATTTCAATGAGAATCTGCAGGGAGCTCTGACCAGTCCCTCTGAGTTGCAATTGGAGCTCATTGTTCCTCCTGTGAATGGTGAAGTCTATCTTATGGTAGAGTCACTGATCCAAATGTGAAGGTGCATGGGGTGGCCATCGATCCAACACACCAATGTTCTTGTCCAGCCCCAACTTCCATCCTCTATGCCATGAACCTTCCGTATCAGTGTGAGTCACACCTTCCTCTACCTTTACACCAGCCATGATCTGGCTCCTCTGCTTGGTAGAAAAATCAGTCATACTTTCTTTTCTCCACAGTGAAGGCTTGGTCAGGGAGTCAGCCACTAAATATCTCAGGACAATGCTGTATCCAACACTGACTTCTTCTACCCCAAGGCTTCAGTCCAGATTATGGCTAACACACACTGACATGGCTTTGAGCTTCTCATTCTTCATTATCTGGCTACATGCTTCATGTGTCCAAGTTCTTTATGCTCAGACAAGCTGTAAAGTTATCTCCCCCATTCTTTCACAAATTCCTCAGCACCAGGAGCTGTGCATTGTAGGTGACTAATCAACACATGGTGCATTAAATTAAATTTGGGGATTTTTTTTTTGGTCTTTTTGAGACAGGGTCTCCCTGTAGCCCCAGCTGTCCTGGAACTCACTATGCAGACCAGGCTGGTCTTGAACTCACAGAGATCTGCCTGCCTCTGCCTCCCGAGTGCTGGGATTAAAGGCATGTGCCACCACACCCGGATTTTAAAGTTGCATTTGCCACACAGAGGCCCTATAAGGATGTCTTAAATCCCTCACGCCCTTCAGAACTAGAGCTAAGTACTTATTCACAGAGACTAAATCTTAATAAATTTTGTCATAAATATATCACTAATGTCAATTCTGTAGATTAGAATTTCCTTATGATACAATTTTTAAAGGCCCCAGATGCACCACAGCAAAACTTTGAGGCTTTTGACGTATGTGAGTCAGGCTTACATGACAAACATGTTTGAAAGAAGGCATGTGCTTTTTCTCCAGGTTGACCTCTAAGAGTTGCACTAATTCCACGTGAGCCACGTCTTCCCTAAGATGAACAAGACCTGCTAGACAGTGGCGAGTGAACGCCCTGTTCGCAAAGATTCACGTCCCTTTCCTACAGTCACTAATTAACAAAATTTTACACATTTCTCCTTACTTATGTTACAGTACTTTATTTTATGGCTATTGACTTGTGATTACTGAGAATGTTTAATGTAAATTCATAGCAATATGGTATTGACACTGACTCGCAGACTGTTTCAGTTATGATAGGAACAGTCTATGGAACTACAGCTCCACATGAGCCATGGCCTCTGTTGAAGCACGCAAAGTTTCCTGGTTCATACTTTGTTATTCTTTGGTTTGGTGAAAGCTGGTTCATGGAATAGTAAATACTGGATCAATGGCAGATTTGTACTCTGTGTTTCTACAATCACTCTGAAAAGCCCAGAATCCTCTTCTTACCACATTTCTTGCTTTTTGCAAGGACTTACAGCTTAAATATTAAATACGGGTATAGACTAAGAACCTTTTCTGTGGCTCTAGCAATCCATAATTGACAATTCCTTTGTATGAATACTCCTTTATAACCCTAAAGATTAAATTAACTTTTGCATTTGATTTTAAGAGAATGTTTTTAAAAATCCCTCTAAATAACAGGAGGAGGATTCGAACAAATTAGACTGAAATTCTTGCTTCTGCACTGCCAAGGTAATTTTTTTAAACATAACTGTAGCTTCCAGTTTTATTTTCCTTATGGGAAGTGGGACTGATGACTCTTTCTGACATTTGGCAAGTGAATAGTTGATTATTATCTGTAAAGAAAAGAATGCCACTGAGTGATCTTCCCATAAGCCAAAGGTAAGCACATCCCTACAAAAGGTGTATGTCCCCCCTCCCTTAAATCCAAGATTTTCAGCATTAAAAGCAGGTGAGCTGGAAGACCAATACCTTTGCATCTACCCTCTACTGTCACATCTTTGTGCTCCCTAGGGAGGTGGAGATTAAGAACAGAACACTGGGAATCAGCCAGAGATGCCTTCTACCCCAGCAAAGCCATTACCAGCTATATAATCTTCAAATTCCTAGCCACCTCTCTAAGCCTGAGGTTATTCATGTTAAACATGGGGATGATAGATATACCTACTTCACAGGGATGCTATGGGGATTCTAATGGAGTAATACAGCAATGTGTTTAGCATAGTACATTACATACAATAACAATAGGCATTTAATTAATCATAGATATGATTCCTGTATTATTACAGTGAAGACTACTCAAATGAGTGATGCTTTGTCACACAGCAGGAACACAAAGAACCTGGGCATGGAGGCAGTGACCACCCACCCAAAAGACTTGATGGGGCCCACTGTGCACTGGGTGTCCAGGAAAGCAAAAAAATTGACCAGGAAAAGCTGCTGGCCTGCCAGGAGCTCTGATAAGCCAACTGATCCAAAGAAGAATCACAGCAGGCTGTGTTCTAGGCCTACGTGTTTACTGCATGAGCTTTGAGGGGTTGATGCAGGGATACAAGCCTACCAAGAACAAAAGGGCCCCTGAGGGAACCCTGGCTCCCAGGAATAAGGCCCCATACTATTGAAACCACGGATGGTGCACAGGCCAGTCCTGAGATGCTCTGAACTCCCAACCAAATACCTCTAGAACTCTGAGGGCAACTGGGCAGAATTCAAAGAGCATTAGTCAGCAATTCTGGGTCAGATGAGGTTTATTGTTGCTAGGAAAAAACAAACATACTGTGTGTGTGTGTGTGTGTGTGTGTGTATGCTCCTGCGTGTGAGTATGTTGGTGGGTATACTTGGTTTGCAAGGCTGTGATAGATTTTTGCTTCCTTCATGAATTCCCAGAGAGCTCTTCCTGTCACTTGATCCTCCCTCCCCTGTTCCCTCCCTCCCACCCTTCCTCCCCTCTGGCTGCTTTTTGCTCTAGCTCTTTTCTAGCAGTGCTATAAACCTATTATAGCATTTTTCTTCTCTCAATCTCCCACCTCTGCCTCTCCTCCCTCCCTCCCTCCCTCCTTCCCTTCTTCCCTCCCCTCCCTTCCTTCCTTCCTCTCTTCGTCCCCTCACTCTTGCTTTCTGCCTCTTTGAGACAGACTTTTACTTTGGGCCTATGCTGGGTTAACTCACAGCAGTCTTCCTTTCTTGCCTCTCACATACTAGGATTATAGGCAGGAACCACCACACCTAGATTCAGAATTATTTCTAAACCCAGAGTTTTTCTAGTCTCTTTGGTGAGTTCCTTGATGCTATAGTCAGCTGTTTCTTCCTCCTTATGTCCCCTAGCCAACACTTGCCCCAGCCACCCAGCACTTGCACGGCAATCGTGCCTTAGTATGTGCTCATTTTAGCACAAGGAAAGATTGTTTAAACAAGTAAACAAACTAAAAAAGGAAGCTCTGTGCAGTATGTGCTCAGCCTTCCGTGGTGTTTCCTTCTCTTTGAAGGTAAAGCTAACTTTAGGTGCTGCGGAGGAACGTGGCCCATCTGGTCCTGCGACATTTTCTGGAAATATCAAAATGGAAGTGAGAAATGTGTCAGGAACTGAACAGTCACAATTCCCCCTCAAGTCTGAAAGGAAGAATTCTAGAGTAATGAGCACAAATCAAGGCTGGCCTTGTCCTCCTTAAATTGAGCCAAAACAAGTTTTGCTTTTGAAAACATCTGCCATAAGGGGATTTAAATTCAGTACTCCTGTTTCTAGAAGACTCTCTATTTCCTCACAGGATGTCTGCTTCAATCACTAATCCCTGGAAAATGTCTTGGGAACACCTCCAGTTGGCAGAGGAACTGGAGGGTGGGCGTGTGTAGGTGTGGGAGAAAGTGGGAGGGGCACTCATTCTCAAGATGATGAACTAATTTAAAATAAAAAGACAAGTCTCAGAGTCTCTGGGCTGTGAGGATTCCTTCTGTGGTTTCCCAGTGGTGCGGCCCAGAGACACTTGTAGTTCAAGCTTCTGTGGTCAGCACTTTCTCAACTGTCCCTCTCCCTGACCAATGGCATTAACGTGTGTTTGTCAATACTGAATTTCGTTTGCTGCAGAGCAGCTTAGAGACCAGGCATCGTGTTGCATTTCCCCGGCCTCTCAAACTGGGGTCTGCTTCCTCCAGCTTTGTGCTGTCAGCAAAATGTAACCCGTTTACAATCGGTCCCTTGATCTAAGGTAATTACCTCCAGAAGAAAAAGCCAGGGTAGGTGCCTAACAAGAACGGCTGGATGTCTTGTGGTGGGCTCCTGTCCTGGAAGTGTATTGGACTTGTCAAATTGGTTAAAATTAAATTGACGTGGGGCTCTCCCAGGTTTTAGCATGGTATTATACATCTCAGAACCCTTTGGGCCAGCAAACCCCTTTAGTGTTAAGTCAGAGTATGCAACAAAATGGATCCGGAAACCAGCAAGGAAGGCAGCTAGGGTCTCCAGGGGGACAGTTCACACTGGTATGAACACACAGGTCATCCTTCGGCTCCATTCTGGCCTTCTGCTTGTGACAAAGGTGTTCTCAGCCCTTTGCAAGGAGGCGTCAGAGCTATTTTCTTTGTGCCTCTATTTTCATTTATGTATTATGTAGCATTTATGAGCACTGTCTTGGGAAGCTGCTGGCTCTAGCACAGGCCCAGGTTGAAGGGAGACAGGGGAATTCTCATTGTGCCTTTCTCTGAATGACCTTGGCCAAGTCATTTAACCTCCACATACTGGGTTGTCACTTAGAGCAGGGGAGTGAATGAGGCCTGGATCACCTCACCAGTGTGTCTGGAGGAATAACTAATTAATGACTGTAAAGCACTTTGCAAACAGAAAGTGCTGTACAAAATGCTTAATAGTAATAATAAAATGCAGCCACCGCAAGCCTCTGGGCGTATGTACAGAAATAATGACGCAATTAAAGTAACAAGCTAACAGAACTCATTAACCCCCAAACCTCCTTCTGAGTATACTCGGCTGTTGAAGCTTCACTGCCTTCTTAAGGCTGCCAGGTGGTAGAAGGGAGACGCTGCAGTGGGAGCTGCAGGTCACTGCACTGGCCAGGCAGATGAGCCTGCCACCTGTTCTCAGAACTGGTGGCCTGAAAGGCTCCATCTCCACTCAGCCATTCCTGGTGTGCTCCACGTGGACCAGCTCCTCTCTGAGCCTAAGAACCAGTGCCCAGCCTACGACTTACCCTAAGTGACTCTCTTACCCATATGACAAAATGACTGAGGCTGGGAACTTTATAGAGGAGTGATTCTGGTGGCTGGGAAGTTCTAACAGCATGGAAGGGGGACCTCCATTTCATCCCAACATGGTGAATGTTATAGTTAATCTTTATCAACATGATTTGGTTTGGAATCACTTAAGAGACACTCTTTGGGGTATATCTGTGAGGCAGTTTGAAGAGGAGGGAAGACCTACCCTAAATGGCTTGCACCATTTCATGAGATGGGGACTTGTGTGTGTGTGTGTGTGTGTGTGTGTGTATACACCACTGCTAGTGTGTGGAGTACACCCTACAGGAATCAGCTTTCTTTTGTATCATGTGGGTCCCAGGGATCTAACGTAGGTCATCAAGCTTGACAGCAAACCCCTTTACCTGGTGAGCCATGTCAGGCTTACACTCTGATGTGAACCAAATGAAAGGCACACAGCAGTCTTTCCTGTGTGATCACACTAAGGGACGTCATGCATTTGCAGTAGCCACAGACACCAGTGTTTGCTTGTCCCTAGAGAGCAGGCAACGACTGCAAGAAGACCTGTCGGGAAGCCAGAGTGATGGCACAGGCGCAGGTGGAAGAGGGAACGAGGTTACTCTTTTACTCCACTGTTCAGGAAAGGCTCATAAACCTGGGGAAGATGAAAACAGGAGATTTGAGAGAGTGACTTCTGAAAAGAGATGCAGGGATTACTGTGCTCTCTGAGTAGCAGAAGCTGTGGGTCACGGCCAGCAGGGGTGCGATCTGGAATGCCATGCACATCTGGAGATCTGTAAGTGTTGAGGAAAACCACTGGACTTGGAGACAGGGCTGGCACCTTATAAAATATTACTGTGTGTTTTTTCTCTCTGTAATTAAGGAAATTAATATAAAAAATCCTCTCTCCACATTTTCTTTCTCCTCATCTTAAGATTCCATTTTGCTTTTTGTTTCTTAACTTTTATATTTCCTCTCTTACCTTGCCCAGAGTTCTGGCTCCTGTCAGCGTTTTTGTGCTGCAATAGCATATTTTACAGAAAATAGAAGCAGAATTCAAGAAGCATTCCTGAGGCATGGGTAGTCAAGGCGTAATCTGATTTCTCCCTGAGTACAATATTGTAATACAGGGTTGTGATAGGAACCTCTCTATTGATAATCCAAATAAATTCAATAAAAAATGACCCCACATCCTATAAAGAATGTACTACAAATGAGAGAACAGAACAGCAAGACTTTACTGAATGTTACATAAAGCAGCTAAACAAGTCAAGAAAAGTCAGATATTGAACTTCACTGGATCCTCCCTGAGTACAATATTGTAATACAGGGTTGTGATAGGAACCTCTCTATTGATAATCCAAATAAATTCAATAAAAAATGACCCCACATCCTATAAAGAATGTACTACAAATGAGAGAACAGAACAGCAAAACTTTACTGAATGTTACATAAAGCTGCTAAACAAGTCAAGAAAAGTCAGATATTGAACTTCACTTGATTAATCAGAGAAGCATCCCTGGAAAGGAGCCCCTTTGTCATTCAGAGAGGGCCTGGAGTTTTAGAAGAACTAGTCACATAACTTCTGGGATGCACAGGACAGTCACTGTAAGGTCAAGGGCTGGAGAGGTGGTATTTGCTATGGAAAGATCAAAGGTGGAGATGGCATGGTACAGCTGAGCACAAATGCGTGATTGTTGAAGGGGGGAGGAAGGAGAGGGGACGGAGGGAGAGCAGGGAGACGGCACAGAGTCAGTACTTAGTGATACTCACATGTCCAGAGAAGGAGGTGATAAAAATTCAAAGGGGAGGCAACATCTGGGACAGCAATCTCAAAGTCCATCCCAGTGGAGACCTGTTGTGATGATCACCATTGATTCCGGGCAGCTGTTCCACAGATGATTCCCTCCTGTGGAGAACAGAGCAATTGTGGAGAAATAGTTCGTGAGATTACAGGTCTGGAGATGATTTCAGAAGGAAAAAGTATCCTAAAATTACAAGAAAAAAGTCAAGGAATGATACTGAGGGAACACAATCCTCTATTTCACTGACAAATCAAAAACTCCCTGACCAAGAGATTGATATTCTGCCTCAGACACCATTGCCAGAAAGCTGGGGATGGCTTTTGGAAAAGATAACAGAAGGAAATCAGTGTGCATCACATCATAGGCTCTAACCCCTCCACCAATGTGCAGTGTCACTTGAGCAAATCACTTTCTATGGGTCAGCCTGTTTTCATCTGAAAAGCAGGACTTTTCAGTTAGATTGTTGATGAAGTCCTTCTGTGCCTCAGACGATGAGTTACATGTCAGATGTTCAAGCCATGTTTAGATACATAGTGGCTAAGAAGACGACATAGGCAACATTGTCTTCTCATTGAAGCCAGTGTCACCTAAGGGTTTCATCCCAAAGGTTTAGAGTGGTCCTCAGTCAATATCCATTTAGCAACTTCTGCATGTCCAGCCCTTTGATTTGTGGTAAAGTGTGACTCCACCCCTGTTCATAAGGAGCTCACAGTCCAATTAAGGTGTCACACTGACACATGAAAAATCACTGGAGATAAGCGATGTAAGCAGACCTTGTACTCATTGGAAAGTAAGAACTCCATGCTTAGTGCAGCTTTGTGGAACATGCACTTCTTGTGGGCTGAATGGCCAGGGGTAAGGAAGGCATGTGAGCAGGTCCTTGGAGATTGATAGCTACACACGGCCCCTGCTCCAACCCATCTTAGGTCCAAGGCTGTTAGACAACGGGGCCTTAAATGAATCTGTTGGTTATTAGCGATGAAGAAAGTCCAATCTACTAAGATGCTGTAGTAAGCAAGGCACGTGGCACCTAGAGTCGTAGGCATAAATCTTCATTCTACAGTCATTTACTTAAACTCAGAATTTGGAAACAGTCTCCTCTATGATCGAATTTGGTGTTCGACCACATGTTTACCATTATGTTCTAGCAGATTATGTTATCCTAGCAAAGTTAGAGGCCAGGCAAATTTCAAGAGCTAATCTGAGCAACAGGCGACCAGGCAGAGGTAAAAGATGGTTCAACAGGGGAAGCTCTTGAGGGTCATACATTCAGATTAATGACTTCCTTCTCCATTTTAAGTAGAGTCACCTTTCTGAAATGCTTTCCCTACTCTTGTAAAAATCAAGACTAGTTCATCTTTGTCCATTTATATTTTGGGTAAATCTGTCTCATGGGCAACCACAATTATGCTGCAGTGCTGTGCACAGTGATGATGAAGCTATTTGTGTTCCAAGCTAGGAACCTATTGACAATGGAAACGGTGATGTCCAGGGGACGTGCACACGTCCTTACTTCTCAGTAAACAAAGTATCACCCTTCTCTTCGACACACCACTGCCTCTTCCTCCTTCCACATTAGGAAGCTGCATCCCCACCAGACGCTGAAGATTTTATTTAAACCAAAACATAATGTGGGTCAGCAAGACGGCTCAGGGGGTAAAGATACCTGCTGTCAAGCCGGAGTTCAATCTCCAGGACCCACATGCGAGAGAAAAAAAGAACCAAATCTGACACATTTCCCTCTGGCCTCAACTTGCACACGTGGTACATACATGCGTGTGCAGACACACACACACACACAAATAAGTAATAAAAATTGTTAAAATATTATGCAATAAATAAAAATGACCTTTTAGGACACAAAATCCTTATGAAACAAAAATAATGCTCAATGTCAAGAAAGTGAAGCTTAAATTTATGTGAAGGGGAAATGCAGAATAATACTGTGTACATGTACACAGTTTGTATACAAACATTCCTTTGCTCCTTGAAATAAAAATTAGGTGTTTCAAAGGCCTTTGCTTCTGTGGTGTGTGTGTGTGTGTGTGTGTGTGTGTGTGTGTGTGTGTGGTGTGTGTAAGTAGATCTCTTTCAGCTCCTAAGGAAATAGGATTCTTGGATCATAATGCAAAAGAAGGGAGGAGAGAGCGGGAGAGGAGGGCCGAGGAGGGGAGCTAGGTATGTACATGCAGTTTAAAGCCATAAGCAAGTGCTTATAAAAGAAGAGACCAGCATCATACAGAGGCTGGCAGAGCTGCGGGGCACCAAGGTGCAT
>NW_008337322.1:4245429-4255394 GCF_000622305.1 Nannospalax galili | reverse complement strand
TATATATATGACCAAAGCAAAACAACAACAACAAAAAACAAAAGCAAGAGACTGGTAGATTGCAGCAGCTCACTAGTGGTTCCATTTCAGTGTCCAGTGGTTGTTTTAGTCTTCTTGCAAACAAACAGACAAACAAGCAAAGTGACGTGTATGTGAAAGATATAAATTAAACAAATACAGCTGAAATATTCTAGGATAGTTATCACTTTATCACTCATCCTTGAAGGTAGTTGCAAGAATTATGAAATGCTTCTACCTTTGAAATTAACTATTGCATTTCAAATATAATTAGATTGCCAAACCAGCCCTTCAGTATTTGAGGCATGGGGGTTGCTCACTAAACGGGCAGCGAGCACTCTGTGGGTGGCTGACTAAACGGCAGGGGCACTCAGCACCCATCGGACAGGATGCCAAGAACCTTGCTGCTGACACAGCATGGCTGTCGACTATTGGAGAACTTGGTTTCCATTTGGAAATGATTAAGGTCTTATTGCTCCTGTCTCAGCTATGTGAAACTTGAAATACATCCATTTGGTGTAACTAAGGTTGAATGACAACTCCATGCATGTAGTTAGCAAAGTTCATTGAGAGGGAAAGAAGAAGACTGAATTTCAGGAAAGTTGAACTGTACGAACTGAGTACCTTCATTGAATTTGATAGCTCGTAATGGGAAGCTGCACTCAACACGCCCCCCCAAATAAAATCAAAAAAGGGAATGGCACTTGGTAAAAAGAATCAAACTCAAATTGAGTTTAAAAAGTCTCAGAATTAATCTTGCCCATTTTATGCTGTTAATAGTAGAAATTATTTTATATGAAGAAAGACAGTGCCAGAAACGGCAGAATGGAATTTGAGAAGTGGAATTAGAGGGAGTGGCTGCGGAAGCTAATTTTCTTTTCTGCTTTAAAATCTCCGGATATCATGTCTTCGAACTGATTAGATTCCTTTCAGGAGGTTTGAAGCCAGGTTTCCCAGGGAGGATTTCTGGGGTGGAGCTAGTGAGCTGTGCTGCCTGACAGTCAAAGAAAAATGTGGGTGACAGGAAGGAGACGAGGCCACCTGGTACTGCTTACAAAGGCCCGTTGGAGTCACGGTGCTGGAGGAGTGAGGTGAGCTCGGTGAAAGGAAAGGCCATCACAAATAATTTGGGACTATGGTTGGGTGTTGGTGGCTCTGAGAACTTCCAGATTTGTCCCTCACAGGGAATTGGGTGCAGGGGAGCAGATGTCTCTTTGTGACAAAGGCCTTTATCAGTTAACTTTCTTGCCACTGTTATTAGAACACCAGAGAGACCAACTTAAGGGAAGCTTTTATTTTTTTTCAGGGTTTCAATCCGTGTTCATCTATGTGCTTGGGATTAGCACCATCACGGCAGGAGAGTGTGGCAAGGGAACAAGCCTAGAGAGGCAGGAAAGAGTCAGGGGCATGGCACTGCCCAAGCCTTACCCCTAGTGACTTCCTCCAGGTAGCGTCCCCATCCCCCATAACTTCTAGAACCTCCCCAAAGAGCACCACCAGCTGGAGACCAAATGTATAACACATGAGAGGGACATAGCATATTGAAGTCATAACTAGACCCAAGTTGTCTGTCATAACTAGCAGTAATGCTCATGTGAAGCCCGAGCCCATACGTAGATCATGTGAGGCCTGAGCCCGTGTGTACCTCATAGGCCCTTTCGTCTAGTGGCTCCTCATTTTCTGGCTGGCTTAATTTCCTTTTTAAACTTAATAATGCTAACTGAGGCATGGCATTCATTATCTAGTTTGCAGCAGCTAACATGAATTCTTAAGTTCTGCTGTGGCCACGATTCCTTGATTTAGATGAGCCGTCTGCTGGGGAACTCCAGGTAGGCTTCCTGCGTCAGACAGACGGCCTGGCTGCTAGAAATAACTGGCAAAAGTCTTCTTCCCCAGGGTGATTTCCTGAAGAGCAAGAAGGAGCAAAGGCCCCACGCAATTCCAAAGGTGCACGTGCTCTCCACTCTGCGGAAGCACGGAAAAACGACAGCCATGCCATCTGCATTTGGTATGTAAATTCTGGATAGATACATATTGATGTACATGTATAATTTAGTAACAAAAAGAAGAAAAAATAGAAATTCAGATAGATAGTTAAGTAAACATGAATGTATATCCCAAGCCGAAGGCTCATGGTGGTGCTTGCAAATGACGCTGGTGGTAACACACCCTGGCATATGAATGTGTACAAACTTAGAACTGTTGTGAGGTTAAACAACACCTTTCCCAGGCAGCAGGATTGAAGGAGCAGCTTGTGCTGTATGCGTTGGTCTCCAGGGCAGAAGGCCCTCTTCCTCCCTGGGGCTTCTCTGCTTCTCTTGATGGAGTCTGCCTTCCTGCTGACACAGTGCAGCACTTACAAGCACCTGTTTCCTCTCTTTCTTTCATGCACCGAGGCCTTGAGCACAGAGTTCTCCACAGCTTTCCAGGATCTACTTGCCTTATTAGTGTCATAATTATTCAAGTTTATTTCTTTTTTCTTTAATATTTTAGATTTATTTATTTTTATTTTCTGTATATGAGCGTTTTCTCCACATACACCATGTGGGTGCTGGGAAGCAAACCCAGGTCCTCAGCAAGGGCAGCCAGTATTCTTAACCACTGAGCAATTTCTCCAGCCCCCGAGTTAATCTCTTGTTCCTACTAATCTCCCATCTTCTCTCCCTGAAATTACTGTCTACTTGTGAGAGGTTTTCTACTGCTGTATGGAAACAGGAATCCCCCCTTGCAGTTGTGCTGATCCAGTGTCATCTAGAGAAAGCTTCTTCCTCAGCCATCAGCTTTCTGTTATGCTCAAGTTCACATCGGACCTGTTTGTCTCTGGGAGGCCTTTCTGAGAACCAGGACTATGCAGCTTCTCTCTGCTTGGTTGGGGGCCTGTGGCAGCAAGGTCAGTCACAGTCTCATGCAGCTGAAGAAGGCTCTGCAGTAATTTTCTAAATGGTCCTCTTGGTTCCTCAAGGAGATGCCTCCTCAGGGAAGGAACTTATTCCTTCTCTACAGCAAACTCCATTTAGCTAAAGAATAGACAAATGATGCTTCTGGCTAGTACTTTACTGATTTTCCCTCCTTGATCACTACATCCTGATTCAAAGTCTGTAAGCTAAACTCATGAATACAGCTGAGAAATGGCTTATCAGAGGAATGCGGTGAGCACAGGTAGGTATCAATGCTGGACTGGAGAGTCTCTGTTTTTACCTGTTTCATGGTGCTATTTCTCATGAAGTTCCCCTGTTCTTAATGAGCAGACCTGGTACATATTAAGAACTAGAATTTCTTTGATGAGGGGTGAGAGCTCCACTCATCTGTGGGTTAAATACAGATTTCCTTCATGTAGCAGATGAAGGTGATTACAGAGAACCATAACTGCTCAAAACGCAGAGAATAAGTGACGTGGGTTCCCAGACCCAGCTGATACATCTGAAATGTAATGCCTTTTCCTAAGGCTCAGGGAACATGCAAAGAAGGAGTAGATGGAGCACGTCTTCAACTTGTAGGTTGTACAAGCCAGAAGAGCAGGGTAGCTCCTGCTAGACAGTGTCTTCCAGACATGGCAGGGAGGCTGTAACCATGAAATCGCAACAATATGGTTGCCTAAGCAAGACCCGTGTAATGACAACACTAGTTAGCATGTCAATGTGCATGGGGGAAATTTCCCAAGTTCCAACTCGAGATGAAGAGCTACAGGCAACTAAAGGCTACTAAGAGAGGGAGAATCAGTACTTTTCCAGTTAAAACCTTCCTGTTAGGTTAGCCCAAAACACATGTAGATACCAGCAACAGTAAATGAACTGAGTAGGTTATTTGTGTGTGTGTGTGTGTGTGTGTGTGTGTGTGTGAATAATAAATACTCTCTCAGACATGGAGTGGGAGTGGGGGAACATGGGAGGAGTTGGAGAGGAAAGAAAGGGGAGGAGATGTTGTAAATACAATAGCCATGTGTGAAATACTCAAAACAGGACACCACAGGACAACCACACGTATGAACCAGAAAGCACAAGGCCTGTGAATACCCAAGGCGTACAAAAACCCAACATGGATGGGGGGTGGGGGGTGGGCAAGAAGCCCCACTCCTTGCTGAGGGCTTATCAACGATTGATAGCTGCTGGGAGAGGGAGACTCAGTTTCTTTTACGGGTGCTGCAAGACCAAGTAATTTGACCAGACTCCAGGAGATGGATCATTTCCAAGAGTATTTGACCCTATAGGCTTAAAAAAAACAAAAGTAATAATAGAGGTCATGAAGTCTGAAGGTGTATAGTAGGGTTGGGCTCAGAATATGATCAAAGTGCATTGTTTGAAGTTCTCTAAGAATAAATAAAAATATTTTTATAAAAGGACAAGTTTCTGAGCATCTGCACCTACACGTTAGCAGGTAACTGTTTGTCACGTTGGAGCAGCCCTGGTGCATGTGATGTCTGTGGGTGCCCATGGTCTCTGACCTTAATTGCTTCTCTCAACTCCATGGCTCTGCAGTTGGCACAACCAAAAATGCCTCCATTCATTGTCAAGTGCCCCTAAGAGACATTTGCATTGTTGTGTCTATTCGCCTACATGGCTGTAATTAATACTAAAATGCTTAAATTATTTCTTTCTATAGTAGGTCAAGCAGATGCTACAATACGTTAATACTTAGAAAAATCCTTTTTTTCATGGCAGTTGCTGTTTATTACAAACAAATGTTTATGTAATATTATATATAACATTACATATTATAGTGGATTATTGCAATAGAATATACATAAATTATACATCTCTCAGTGGCCAAAGTGTAAAGGAAAAGAATCGGTAGAGTATGAATTTTGAACAGGACTCCTATATTAACCTTCACCCACCCAAGGCTCAGGGACTACTGCAGAAGCTAGCTGTCATAGCTTTGTAGAACACTATGTCATCTGCTAAGGGAGAATGTCAATCGATGACCCAACCCCAGTTTCAAGGCCTAGTAATGGCCTTTATAAGTAAGACCCAAAGCACAGTAAAGTAAGAACTTCATTCACGGTCCACAGGAAGCAGCAGAGTTGGAACCCAAACCCAGATGCTGTGCTTTGGGCACTGTGAACGAGAATGGTTCCCACAAATACAGAGGCCTGGTTCTCTGAATTAGATCTAAAATCGTGAACATCATCATCTTTGTGAATTTCCACCAGTCTTTGTGCCTCATCTGCTTTCTAACCATGGCCTGTCGTTGAAGGACTTGCAGCCCACTCTGTGTGGAACCCTTCTCATAGCCAGGACTTGGGCATCCATCTTCCCTGGATGCTGTGCTTTAGAGACTGTGAAATGCATTCAAGCTGTTGTATCTGAGTCAGTCGCTCAGTTCTCTGTCCCTACAGGGAGGGTTCCAAACTGGTCGCTGTCTGTACTTCGGGTGTCTCTGCGTTGTCAGGCTGTTCTAGCCCAAAGATTTGTGCATCTTTACTCCCAGCTGCGTGGAGGCTGAACTGAAACATTGGACAACTTTTATATGAGCTCACTGCGCCCCACAAAGTCCATCTGCTTAGTGTGGGTCAGAATTCTCACTTTCCATCCTAATTTCCACATGTCCAGCTATTCCACGTGCCCTTTCCACACCCAGTTCAGTGACGGGCAAAGTTTTCCCAGATACCTTCTGCCTGCTTTTCCTGATCTCCACTACCATCAGTGTTCCGTGTCATCCCATTCCAGTTATGAGGAAACTTATCTTACATTCTGCATCGTTTTAACTTCTTTATTCCCATCTTCTCCAGTAGACTGCCCAGCTCTTGCAGGACGCAGTTTGTCTTTCCTTTCAGGGTAGGTACGATAGGAACATTGGCATCCTTCCGCATTCATTATCAGGGTTCACCTTCCTGTCTGCACTGGGGGGAACAAGCCCCCTTTGCACCTCACTCCAGGAGGTGAAAGGACTCAGCTCAAAGTCCTTTGCTGGCTGAGTGCTATCAGAGGTCAACTACAGGCTACTGCAGTAGTGTCTGAGCAGAGGTGAAGTTAGGTATCATGCTCAGTTAGCACTACATTCCTGCTTCCTCTGAAAGGGGACAAAATCTACAAATGTCAAAGCTTCTCAGCCCTGTGTGGCAAGGTAGGCCTATAATCCTACCACCACACAGGCTGAGGCAGAAGGATTACTGGGAATTCAAGGATAGATTGAGCTACCTGGCATACATCAGGTTAGCTATGGACTACGTAGCAAGACACTGTCTCAAACAATAAACAAATAAACAAAAATTTCTCCTGGTCTAGTGTTGGGTAGCAGTATCAGAGACATGCCACATGTCACTAAGGTGCAGGACACGGAGATGCGTCCTTAGCATCTTACATCTGAAATTCCACACAATGTGCACTTTTAAACTAGTCCCATATTAGAATTTTATTTTTCTTAATGATGATGGTGACAGGATTACATTGTCCACAGTTTTGACAGTGCTTAGCAGATGGTGTCCCTCTTGACCATAAATACTTAGTATGTATATAGATCATGGTTATCACCCTATATGGACCAAAGTTTTAGAGATTCAAATAGGTAAAGGATTTACTTAAGAAAATGCCAAGGATTATTAAATTATTTTAAGACTTCCTGCTTCTGCTTTAATTTTAGAGTTTATATGATGCAGGTAAGAGAAAGCTTAACCACTGTGTACTGGAATATAGAATATAGAAAATAGCAATTCATATAAAATGTTAAGGTGACACTGGAGTTCACTTTTCTGCAATTATTAATAGCTTATTAGAGCTAAAAACAGAGCATCTGTGTGAAACATGATGAGGGTATAACTTCTTTTAAGGGTTTTTGCAATGCAGGTTTCATTTCTTAAATATTGTTTAAGAACAAGTTTAAATGAGAAATCCATATAGGTATTTATTTTGTATGTGCGTGTGTGAGCAAGCACGCTGCAGTGCAGGTGTGGGGTCGGAGGACAACTTTCAGGGCTTGGATTCCCCTTTCCACCGTGTGGCTCCCGAGGACTGAACTCAGGTTTGCAGGCTTGGTAGGAAGTACCTTTATTCACTGAGCCATCTTGCTGTCCTATAAGAACTACGTTAAAGAAAAACTACGCAAAGCCAATGAGGGTCGTTTTTGTGTTTGTCCTGATGGTTTTGTGCATTGAGTGCACAGCTCAGGCTTGGCCCTCTTAGTCCTCGTCTCTCTGGGGCAGTAGACTTCATGTATCTTCTGTATAGCTTATTCAATGATTGTTCCGTCTCCGTATTGGCATCTTTCTGGAAGATTCCAGTTTTATGTTCCTGACAGAAATTCGTTTAGTTATGACTTCCTTGTTTTTCTCCCTAGCTGACAGTGACAGTTTTGTTAACACACAGTCCTGGTTAATGAGCTGCGACTCACAGCATCGTCAGTGGATATGTTATGGACCTTCTGCCTGAATCCATGGAATTTCTGAACTCAAAGTACTTTGCCAGTGAAGTGAGTGAAGTCCGGGCTCACTCCAAGGGACCTCACTGGGCCCCTCAACCATTTCTCTGGGAAATCAGTGTTCCTGTTAGTATGTGGTACTGTAGATGGGCTAACAGAGCTGGGAAGACATCTCTTACTTTACTTTCAGAGAGATGTTCGTGTTCACAGGCATTGCACACATTTTGATAATATGATCTTTGAAAATTTCCTCTAGAAGAAGAGTCTATACAAGAAAATAATGACCTAAAACTAAAGCAAAATAAATATTCTTCATATTTTCTTGGTGATGGAGTACCGTAGGGATCCATGAAGGACATAGCATGGCTGTGGCCATCATCGGAACGTGACAGTCGTGACCATCTGGTTCTGATGATTTTGGAGAATAAGAACCACAGGGAGGTACTCCCGACTCCTTTGGGCCTTTCAGGTTTTCATCCCTTTGTCCAGACCTGGTTTCTTGAGTGGGATGGAACATGAGAATAGGATATTCAGTCATTCGGCCAAAACTTAATAACTTGTTTGAAAAAGCTTGGAAAATAGAGATTCTTAGAGGCAAATCCAAGTTCCCAAGAGGCTTCTGAGGAAAGGACTGAGCTGAAGGGACAGGCACTTCACATAAGGTAAAACTTAGAGGTTGCATTTGGGATTGGGAGGCAGGTCTGAGTCGTTGTCAGGAAGGACAGTCTTGAAGCTTGGAGGCGACCAGCATTTGGCAATTCAAGGACTATCTGTGTCTCTAGTGATGAACGAAATGAAGGGAGGAGGCCAGCGTGGACACCACGGCATTACGGCAGATAAGGGTTCATTTAAACTTTTGTGCCCCTTGACTTTCCTCAGTGTTTCGTTTCTTTTTTTCTTCTTTTATTTTAATAGATTCTGTGAATAATGTTGAGGGATAGCACAATTATTTTAAATTGAGATAATTTATTGGATTTTGAGAATTGCACACAGTGCATTTTGGTCATTTTCAGCCCCCTCTCCTATCTACAGCCCCTTACTACCCCAACCCAATTTCATGTCAATTATTGCTATTTTTAAAGCTATTGAGTTTAATTTGCGTCCCTGAATGCCCTTTGGTGTGGGTCCAACCCCACAGCCTGGTCAGCCTACCCAGCATCACGCCCTTAGGGAAGATTACTCTCAGTCTCCCAGCATCTGTTTGTTGTCAATAGTTCCTCAGTAGGGGTGGCTTCCTAACTACCTCCTCTCCTCTTAGCTGGAATTGTCTGTCTTGAATTTTATGTAGGTCTTGTGCATGCTTTCACTATTGCTACGAATTCATATGAGTAGCTGCTCTGCTACCTGGAAAACAACATTTGCTCACGGCTTTCCACCTTCTTTGGCTCTTACAATCTCACTACCAATTATTCTGCAACAATCCTTCAGCCTTGGGAAGCAAGAGTTTGATACAGGTGTCCCGTTCAGGGCTAAGCACTCCGCAGTCTCTTGTTCTCTGTGTGCTGACCAGTTGTGGGTCTCTGTGTTAATCAGCACCTGCTGCAAGAAGCTTCTCTGGTGAGAGCTGAGAGCTGCACTGATCTATGTGTAGAATAAGAAGCCATTAGAAGTCAGTTTATTTCTATGTCCATTCTGGTAGAAAAAAACTTGTAGGTTCTCCCCTATGCTCTCTGACTTCTTCAGCCAAAGTTTTCTAGGCTTAATAACAGTGACAGGAATGGGCTCCATCCTGTGAAGCGGACCTTAAATTCAATCAGAATGTGGTTGGTGATTCACATATTTAAGTCACTGTTGCACCAGTGGGCACACTTGCCAGGACAGCTGTTGCTGAACCTTGCAGGATTTGCAGATGGGCAAGGTTTACGGTACCAGGCTTAGCACCTTCCAGCACAATGAACGTTAGCGAGTAGAGGTGAAGCCTTGAAGTCAGCACAAGCTTGATTTCTACTTGTTTGTTCTATAACTCACTCATATAGTTTCTTCAGCAACAGGGTCTTACCATGAAGTTCTGGTGGGTAACCAAGACAGCGGCAATGACCAGTATTGTCTGAGGGCCAACAAAACCAAAAGAGAGTGTCTACCCTCTTTGGAGCCATTGACCAGGCATGTCATGAGCCACCAGACAATACTGTCCATTGCCCCTGTTCTTGGTAGCCACTAGAACTTGATGGTAAGATCCTATTTCTTGAGACACTATAAAACTGAACTGTTGAGCAAACAAGGAGAAATCACAATGATGCTGATTTCAAAGCCTCATCTACTGGCTAACATTCATAGTGCTGAGAGGTACTATGCTAGCTACTTGAAGAGAAAATTTGGCATGAACCTTACCCAGCTGTGAATCCTGTGAGCTACAACAACTATCCTGGAAGGTATTCCTACTTGTACAACAGTGGTATGAATATTTTTTAGCCATTTTCTTTGTTTACAGATTTTTCTTTATTTATTTTTTGTGGAGGAGTGTTATACCTGCATGTGTGTAAGTGCACCCACATTTTGTAGTGTCCATGGAGGACAAAAGAGGGCATCAGATTACCTGGAAATGGATTTATGAATGGTTGTTAGCCACCATGTGACTGCTGGGATTCCAACCC
>NW_008337322.1:4242103-4244099 GCF_000622305.1 Nannospalax galili | reverse complement strand
ATTTACTACAACCTCAAAAATATACCTTGGAATAAATTTAACCAAGGGAGTAAAAGGCCTGTAATTTAAAACTTTAGACATTGAAGAAAATAATTGATGAACATACCAGGAGATGAAAAGACCTCTACAGTCAAGTGTTGTGGAAATGGCTGTCCTACCATGAGTAAGACAACTGGTCAGTTATTCTTATGCATGTATGTACTTTAAGAGCCTTCTGTGGTGGTAAGTTTCCATATGATATTTGAGGGGTCTTTAGTGTTATCCCTTCCCACGATTCCTTTTCTGCCCTGACCCCCACTGTCCTCCTTTTAAGCAGACAACTGGTCAGTTATTCTTATGCATGTATGTACTTTAAGAGCCTTCTGCGGTGGTAAGTTTCCATATGATATTTGAGGGGTCTTTAGTGTTATCTTTTCCCACGCTTCCTTTTCTGCCCTGACCCCCACTGTCCTCCTTTTAACTAATCTACAGATTCAATACAATCCCCATCAAAATTCCAACATAATTCTTCACAGAAATAAAAAAAAAATATCAAATGTCATAAAAACATAAACAACACATCACCACCCATGATTTCAAATTATAGCACAGAGCCATAGTGATTAAAAAATTAGCACAGTTGGGCCGGGAGTGGTGGCGCACACCTTTAATCCCAGCACTAAGGAGGCAGAGGCAGGTGGATCTCTGTGAGCTCAAGGCCAGCCTGGTCTACATAGCAAGTTCCAGGTCTACTGGGGCTACAGGGAGATCCTGTCTCAAAAAGACCAAAAAAAAAAAAAATCAGCACAGTGTTGGACTGAACACAAACACACATTGATTACTAGAATAGAATGGAGGACTGAGATTAAGTCTGTGCACTTATACTCACCCGACTTTTGACAAATGGACCAAAAATACACTGTATTAAAGAGAGCATCTTCAACAATGGTGCTGGTCAAATGGAGAGCTACATGGAGACAAATAAAGTTAGATCCCTACTTCTCACTCTGTGCAAAACTCAAGTCCAAGGAGATCAAGGACCTCAACATAAGACCCTGACATGCTGAAGATGACAGAGGAGAAAGTGGGGAATACATTGGACCTTACCAGCACAGGAAAGGGTTTTCTGAACAGCACCCCAATAGCTCAGGGCCCAAGAACCAATACTTGACAAATGGGGCCTTGTGAAACTAAGAATCTTCTGTACAGCCAAAGACACCATCCTCTGAGTGAAGAGACAATCTACATGATGGGAAAATGTGGCTGAAAACATCTTCTTTGAAGAAATGGCAAATAATGAGAGGGACACAGCTGGCAGGATTCAGGAAGTTAAGGGTCTCAGAGACCTAGAAATAGAAAGTCACACATATGCTTGTAAGATGTTTTCTTCATCCCACTGCTGGGTGCTCAGCTGTATGCAAAGAACAATAGGCATAACTGGACAGAGTGAAGTTCCCCTCCATGGTAAACGTCTACAGAGGTGTTGACCGACAGTGACTATGGAGTTATGCTGGGTGACACAGCAAGAACCACAGGGGAGAAGACAGGAAAGATGCTGTGTTCTGCTTGATGATTAGATTCTAGCATGAACCTGCTTGCCAGTCTTGGACCACACTGTCCTTGTATCCATCCATGTATCAAATGCTCAGAGATGCTGATGGGGAAGCTATCTGCAGGATCCCTGCTGCTTTTAAGGATGGAGTGGAGTATCTCTGGAATGCTGCCTTAGTGGAAAGTGTGGGCCACCTTCATCCTGAGGGGGAAAGCCTGGGAGCTTGTATTTTGGGGAAGATTCCAGTGTTCTGAGTCTGTGGAATGATTTTTTAAAACCTACTCTTAAGAGATGGGAGAAGACATGAAGGGAATAGCCAAGTCCCTGAAATTCTTCTTAGCCTGTCAGTCATCCCACTCACAGTGGGCTTTCTAACACCTGGAAGACCCAAATGTGTGAGTCATTCTCTGGAGATTGTATTGTCATCATCATCATCATCATCATCATCATCACTATTACTATTAT
>NW_008337322.1:4191601-4241791 GCF_000622305.1 Nannospalax galili | reverse complement strand
ATAGGACTTATTTTTCCATTTCAAGTGTAGCTTAGTACCTGCTTACTGACCTTCACTCATTATCCTCCAAGGTATCAAGCCTTTGGTAACTTCTATTCTACTCCTAATTTCTGTGAAACCAAAATTTTAGATTCAGTACATGAACAAAGTCACGGGACACTTGCTTTTCTGAGCCCGGTTTATTTCAGCTAAAGTAATGGCCTCTAGATTCACCCATCTTACTGAAAACTAAAGGGTTTTATTCTGTAATCGGATACAACTTATGAAAAGGGGTAAGACATTTGCAAACTATGTGTATGAGAAGAGATTACTATCCAGCATATAAAAGGAGCAATTCAAGAGCAAAACCTGCAAATAATTCAAGTGAAGAAGGAGCAAGGTCCATAAGTACACATTTCTCAAAAGGAGATGTACACATGGTCAACAGGTGTGACAGCGTCACTGAGCATTAGGGAGCAGCTCAAAACCACAGTGAGACATTACCCCACTCCATTTAAGACCACAATATCAAAAGCACGAAAGGGTGTGGAGAAATGGGCACCCTTGAGTACTCTGCAGGTGGGAACGTAAGCTGGGGCGGCAGTGACTGAAGCCAGTGTGGAGGCTTGGAAAGAAGCACAGATAGCACTTTCAAGTGAGTCATCAATCCCAGGACTAGGTGTGTGCACAAAGGAAATTGAAACAACGTGGAACAGACACATCCGCACCCACGTTTACTGCAGCATCATCAACAATGCACAAAAAGTAGAGATGCTCAAAGTACCGGTGAGTCATCAATCCCAGGACTAGGTGTGTGCACAAAGGAAATTGAAACAACTTGGAACAGACACATCTGCACCCACGTTTACTGCAGCATCATCAACAATGCACGAAAGGTAGAGATGCTCAAAGTACCAGAACCTGGTCAGCCTATATAGTGTCACTCCCTTAAAGAAGATTAACTCTCTGTCACCCAGCAGTGATCAGCTGCCAATAGTTCCTCAGTGAATGTTGGGGCTCCTTACCCATTTTTCTACTTCTCTGATGATTTTTGTCTCATTTGTGCTTACATGGGTCTTATCCACGGTAGCTATTGCTATAAGTTCACATGAACAAGTTCCTCAGTTCCACAACAGACACTGAGGCGGCAGAGGTTTAACATAAGAATCCTATCCAGGGATACACACACTGTAGTTTCTTATTCTCTACATTGTGGTCAGTTGTGGCTTTCTGTGCTGATCCTCCTGTGTTGCATGAAGAAGTTTCTCAGGCGAGATTCGAGACATGCATTAATATTATCTCTGCTCTCTGTTCTGCTCTGTTCAATGAGCCTTAGATACAGAGGTGTCACTGTAGATGTGTCATTTAGAACTGCAGATGTATCACTTACTCTGTCTGTTTGACCAGTTATGGAACTCTGTAAAAGTCTCCATCTTTTTACAAAACACTTTTATTTTAATTTTGTGCACATGCCTGTGCCTGAACATATTTCCACATGTCATAAGTCAGAGGCTTTTACATCCTAACCATATTTAGAGTCCTTTCCCTAATTTCAGCCCCATAAGCCCTCCCATTGGATTTCATGCATTCTGTCATATATGTTGAAGCCTATTTAGACAAGATGACGTTCCCAGATGTTCTTCCTTGTGAGTTCATCCACCAGAACCTGGTCAGCCTATATAGTGTCACTCCCTTAAAGAAGATTAACTCTCTGTCACCCAGCAGTGATCAGCTGCCAATAGTTCCTCAGTGAATGTTGGGGCTCCTTACCCATTTTTCCACTTCTCTGATGATTTTTGTCTCATTTGTGCTTACATGGGTCTTATACATGGTAGCTATTGCTATAAGTTCACATGAACAAGTTCCCCAGTTCCACAACAGACACTGAGGCGGCAGAGGTTTAACATAAGAATCCTATCCAGGGACACACACACTGTAGTTTCTTATTCTCTACATTGTGGTCAGTTGTGGTTTTCTGTGCTGATCCTCCTGTGTTGCATGAAGAAGCTTCTCAGGCAGATTCGAGACATGCATTAATATTATCTCTGCTCTCTGTTCCGCTCTGTTCAATGAGCCTTAGATACAGAGGTGTCACTGTAGATGTGTCATTTAGAACTGCAGATGTATCACTTACTCTGTCTGTTTGACCAGTTATGGAACTCTGTAAAAGTCTCCATCTGCTGCAAAAGAAGCTTCTTTGATAAGTAGTGACCGACATACATACCTGTCTGTAAATATAAGGATCCTATTTTTACAAGCATTTTATTATTTTTATTTTATGTATATGAATGTATTGCCTGTATATATGTAAGTGTACCCATGTTGCTCAATGCCTGAGGAGGTCAGAAGAGGGCATCAGATCCTGGAACTGAAGTTAGAACTGTTGTTAGCGACTATGTGGGTGCTGCATGCTGAACCCCAGTCCTCTGTAAGTGCAAACCAGTGCTCTTAACAACTGAGTCATCTCTCTAGCCCTTGAGATTTATTTATTTTTGACAGAACTATATGTATTTATTCCCAAGTACTTTCTCGAACTGATAACGGTACACCCAGATAGAACACAAAATTTACAACTTTAGCTTTTGCACTTCTATAGGTAAATAGGTTAGACTAGTTGCTGGACACGCCCACAGACACACTAGTTGCCTGGACACTTGCTTTTGCTCCTTTTTCCTCAAGTCTTTTTGGGGGTCTAAAGGAAGCAGAGTGGTGAACTGGCATTCGAATGGGTTCTAATTTGAGGACAACCAGAGGTAGACTTGAATGCCCCAAAGCCAGAGGATTACACTTTGCCTTCAACAGATGGCACAACAGAGACCTGGGATTTCCTGAAATGTAACCAGATCCTGGAACTGAAGTTAGAACTGTTGTTAGCGACTATGTGGGTGCTGCATGCTGAACCCCAGTCCTCTGTAAGTGCAAACCAGTGCTCTTAACAACTGAGTCATCTCTCCAGCCCTTGAGATTTATTTATTTTTGACAGAACTATATGTATTTATTCCCAAGTACTTTCTTGAACTGATAACAGTACACCCAGATAGAACACAAAATTTACAACTTTAGCTTTTGCACTGCTATAGGTAAATAGGTTAGACTAGTTGCTGGACACGCCCACAGACACACTAGTCCCCTGGACACTTGCTTTTGCTCCTTTTCCCTCCAGTCTATTTGGGGGTCTAAAGGAAGCAGAGTGGTGAACTGGCATTCAAATGGGTTCTAACCAGAGGTAGACTTGAATGCCCCAAAGCCAGAGGATTACACTTTGCCTTCAACAGATGGCACAACAGAGACCTGGGATTTCCTGAAATGTAACCAAGAGGAACATGTCTTGGTACAAATACGTTAAAAATCAGCATTGTTACAGAGAATCTTCCTCAGAACTGAACTTCACCTTGACATCACGTGGAAGGATTATTATCCTGGAACTCCCTGCGCTGAAGTGAAACTGTACAGTGGTCCTTTGAGGGGAAAACATGAGGCCCAGGTGCCAAGCACGGGCACACAAGGAAGCACAGCTCCCCCAGGACCAAGCACTGAAGGAAGTTAATTCTTTGAGCAAACTCAAGGCCTGTGTGGTTTATCGCTGCTCCTTTCTCGTGGCCCGCCTGAGTGCTGCCCTGGGAGATCAAACAAAGGCGGGCCAGGCTTTGCCAGGCTTCCTCCTCACTCATTCGTACAGAGTGCAATTCGGTCTACCTCTGAGTTAAGCAGCTGCTAACTTATCGCTTGCTAATCTGCAAAGAAGTGTTCACCTTGCTCTTCTGCAGTGTGTCATATACCGATCTGATGTCCTAAGTTTTCCAGCTCATCCACTGAATGACGCCCTCACCATCCTCAGACCCTTCAAGGGAACCAACCCAAACATCTGAGATGCTCATCCTCACCACCAACTCCTTCTATGCTTGCTGTCCTTTCGCTGACTGGGAAGGAAGGCTTTGCTATGAGGCATGGTTTACATGTGTTTCTCACGTGTACAAAGTAAGTTCTGGGTTTAAGAATCTGTATAAATTTTTGCATTTCTTCTTTCTCAGAACCTTCCTTTCATTACATAACAAACAGTTGAACCAAAAGACACAATCATATCACGTATGTAACCCATACACTCATCTATAATGGAACATGTACCAGACATTCTTCATTCTGTATTTTATTGTATTCTAATGCACAACATATTTCATTAATAAGGATGGCCACATCACAGGGAAGTCTGTGATTCAGTAAAATATCAGCAATTTTCTCTGATTCCTGTTTCCAGATTTGTTCAGGTTTTTGTGAACTCTGTTCATATCTCCACCTCAGACCCAGTGTCTCCACAGCCGTCGTGATACGGCGGCCTAGAAAACATGTCCCACAAATTCCCAGTCTTGTTCCCTAAAACATTGCCTCCAGAATAAGAGAGAAGTTGACTGTTTTTCTTTACTATTCTCTGATTTTCCTCCCTCCACTGTTCAGATAGAAAGCCTTAAGGAATTGTGTTTTCAGCCATTCCATTGTTCTTGAGTGACATTTATTTGAAATTTATATCACTCCTAACCCTCTAGGTCCTCAAACAAAACATGTGATTGGGCGTGTGCCAGGACCTTGAGCTCTACCATATCTAGTGACCAGTCCATTGGAAAAACAGAGATAATAAAGTACTTTATTAGTATCTTGCCCATGTTTCTTTTTTAATTAAAGAAGTTAAATTATTTATTTATTTATTCATTCATTCATTCATTCATTTATGTGTATGTGATGCATATATATGTACAGTCTATACATGTGTGAGGGTACATTTGCTGATGTGGGTAGGTATGAACACCAGAGTTTGATGAGGATCTTCCTTCTACTGTGCTCCACTGTGGTTTTTGAGGCAGGGTGTCTCACTGAACCTAGAGCTCTTCATTTTGGTCAGAGTAGCTGGACCAAGCCCACAGGATCATCCTGTTTCTGACTTCAGTGCTGGGATAAGAGATAAACACCTTCATTTGTAGCTTTCCTGGATACTAGGGACATGAACATAGGTCTTCAAATTTGTACAACCATCTTTCCATGTCTTCCTCCTGTTATTTCTTATGAATATTTTATCTCAGAAACCCTTCTCCCTCTTCAGCTCTTACTTTCCATGTGCAGAGATAGATGGCTGATATCTACCATGGGCCAGTTCTGGCACAAGCTCTTCAAGGTTTTTGATAGCGGTAAAGACTTTTACAATTCTCCATTCACCATCTCTTAGAATGGTGATGGTTACCCCAAGGTGATGAATCTGGAACTCAGAACACAAACACATTACTACACAACACATTATACAGTAACTTAATTTTCTAAAAGTATTCAAGCGCAGGTTGATAATCTGATTTTTTTTCCTTTTTATGATCAAATTTTATCTTTGACAAGTTTTGTGTTGTTTGGATTTTACTTGACTTTTTTTTTTTTTTTTTTGTCTTTGTGAGACAGTGTCTCCCAGCTGGCCTGGAACTCTCTATAGAGAGTAGGCCGGCCTGAAGCTCACAGAGATCCACTTGCCTCTGCACTGTCCGTTTTTAATGGATGCGAGAGGCAGTTGTGCTGGTAGGGAGGCTGGAGGAGCTGTGTGTGTCTATCCTCTGTGGTTCTTGACTGGTTTTCATTTGATTTAGATGGTCACGTGGGCATTTCAAATGACTCTGCATTTAGTGGAAAGTTCCAGCAATGTGTCTCATTTGACATTGTCAGCTGTGGGTTTTGTTTTGTTGTTTTCTTGTATCAACTACTGTGGCTAATTTGGCAACAGGTTCAATTCTTCATGAATTTTTCAGCCGGATATGCGTTCTCTCAGGGCTCATTTGCCGTTATCAGAATGATTCTGTGTGCCTTGTTGGTACTGTCTGAGCTCACTCCTCATTCAGATGGAAATTAGTTAGGCAACTGTGGCCAAGGAGTTCATTTAGTAAACCAGTATCAGAAAACATTTAGTGAATGTCCTCTGGCTCCCCGCACCTACTTTTCCAGCCTTGGCTGCTGAGTTCCCACCAGGAAAGAACAGGATTCAAGGAAACTTTTCTGAGGGTTTCAGAAACTTAAAAATATTCATTAGATACTCTAGTTAAAAAACTCATGCAGGGGACTTAGAATAATTCCATTCCAGGAGTTTTATGTGTTCATCACGAGGGGATTTGGTTCCCACCAGTAAAGGACAGAATTTTATGTAATTGAATGAGAAATAAAGCTGTGTTACTGTATGATTTGCATAGTTAACTTGGAGCTGCTGAAGCAATGTTGGTCCCTGAGTTGAGAGAAAGGACATTCATTAACCTCCCACTCTGGACCCACAGAGGGATCATCGGGGAACTAAACTCCTCTATACCCCACAAGTTGTTGATTTCCAATTACAGCTGATGAGTGGTTAGAATTATTAACAACATTTATACAACTATTTATTTCTGTTGAAAAATATCATCAGTGCTAATTTCCACAAATTGGCTGTAATTTCCAGTAAGAAAATACCAATTAATACATTCACTAAGGATTGTAATGAGTTAGCCCTTTGGAGACTGGCATGGTGGTAAAAGCAGAAATGTCACGTTCAGGATGTCAAGGTTATAAATTATCCTTGGAAGACCTAAGGACTTTGGATTTTTACTTTATTAGAACAAAGAGATTGTCCCTTGTAACACAAGAAGAGATGGGGGATAGCCCCCTGCTGCCCGACACTTTTATCTTTTGGTGAGTTTGTTTCCTAACTTTCCATTGGGAAAAGAAAATCTGGTGTTTAGCCCCCTCTTTCCCTCACGATTTGCATATAATTAGGGGCTCAGGAATGTTATCCCCCAGCAGTAGGAAAAGTTGCTATGTTGGAATATAAAGGGCTATTTTGCTTGGGGTGTACATACTTTTTAATTAAAATTATTTTAATGCTTTTGTTAAGTAATTAAAATTTACAAAGTGATTTCTCACAAATATTTATTATTATTAAGCTGTCTTTGGCATACAGAAGTAAATAGCAAGCAATTGCTTCACTCTGCATGTGTAATTAGAGTAACTAAGTAATTATATTTTTTTTCTTTAAGTACAGTCAACGCTATCACATTTTTCTAAGTTTTGGTTCATTTTTATTTCCATTAGCGAATGCTTCATAGAAGCCAAGATAAGAAATGTGGGTTGGCGAGGAGGAAAGCTGCTTCTCTTTCTGAGCTTTTGAGAAATATAAACAGACATCACATGCTGTGTTTGCATTCTCAAGTGCTTTGCTTTCCCAGGTCTTTCCTTCTTCCTTCACCTATTGACCCTGTACCGTTAGTAACTGGCTGTATTAAAACATTCTTAGTACGTGTAACTTGACCGAACACACTTCACTTTACGCACATAGGTTTAGCTGAACCTGGAACACAGTGAGGTGTCTCTTAACTACATTAGCTCTGCTCTTTTCTTATCAGACTTTGTCTCTGCTCCATCCTCAGATATGATCAACTTTCTTACATTCCTCTTTATCATCAACAAATGTCCTTTGACGGTTCCCAGTGTGCAGGCTTCTTGTATTCAGGGCCTGGCGCCAGAGTTCTCTCCGGCTCTGCGGCTGGGGCCGAGCCTGCCTGCAGTCTCCGTTAACTTTCGCCCATGCATCTTGGGCCTGCAGTCTCGCCCCAGGCAGGTAAATGCCCCCTGTCGAGTGGCATCCACGCTGGTGAAAGGCCAGGGCCATCTTTTTCTCCATGCCTGCCGCCACGTGTGCCTGGCGGCTCACAGCTTCTGTCCCAAGTTGGCCAGAAAACCCCTCCCCAGTCAATTCTGGGCAGCAGGCTCGCCCCTTGGAGGAAACAGGCAGCTTGGGAGACACGGCCTTTCTAGGCATTTGAACTTACAGTCCTCACATACCGAGGAGCTCAGCATCAGATGGAGGGAAAGCTATACCTACACAATTTCTTCCCAAAATAAAGGAGAATAAGAACAAATATGATGCAACACACCTAGGGGACGTCTGTTTTCTCCATCACATGAGATGAAGGGCTGTGGGTGAGGATGTGTAAGCAGCTCTGTGGTTGCACGCTGTGGGAACTTCCCTGGGTGGTGGCTGTCTCGGACAATGCAGCCAGAAGTCAGGTGTCCAGTGTAAGCGCTGCATTCTGAGAATGAAACCTTCAGTTCTTTCTTAGAGCAACATAGGAGTGACCCAACCTGGACACTGTTAGAAACAGGATTGTGGAAGGCAGAAAGCTGGGGCTGAACGAAGACTAGTTCTCCACTAATAAAGACACATATTTTAAAAAATAATGGTTTCTGGACATCAGACCATAGATGTGATCTCTGAATCGTGGAAAACGATGAGGGCAATCTCACATGTTCCTGAATTTACTGCTTTGAGAGGGCTTCAGGCTACTCGAGGGAGAGGAATCCAGGCTCCATGGACCTCTGCACTGAGGACAGAGACTGAGAAATTCAGGACGTTTGATAGGAAATTGAACTGATACAGAGGAAGGCTCTTGAGCAGTAAGGTGAGGATTGGAGAGTACATCTCTGTGAGGGAAAGAACCAGCAGGGAAGCCCAAAGGGGAGCAGGCCTGGCCCCAGGGACAGACTGAGGCTTCAGGACCGATGGGTCGTGTGCTCAGAAGGCTGCCCGCAGTGACAGAGTGACTACCGTCTGAGCAAGAGCTGTGGTGACGTTCGAAAATTAAGAGCCTCAAGGAATCAAGGTGTTCTGGGGATGATAGCAGGTGCGGAGACAACACGCTTTTGATGAGGTGGGTAGCAAAGTCTGTGCTGTGGGAAGCCGCACAGGGTTTTCTCTCAGTGCAGGTGAGAGATGACCGCCAGGAACAAGGATGGGGACTCACCCTTCACCCGAGGAGGCGTTACTTTCTCTTTTCTGTGGCCGAATACCCGTCAACAAATAGCAAGGAAGGAAGTTCCGGGGCACGGCTTGAAGGTGCATCACTCTGGGCAGGGTAAGGTGGCAGGATCATGGCTCCAGGTGCTGCAGCAGAGCACGAGGTAGTGGGAGCAGTGGGTCCACTGTCAGGAAACAAGGAGAGAGGACTGCTGGTGCTCAGATAATCCCACCCACAGGCAGGGTGGGTCTTCCCTTTGCGGTTCTGCTTCTCTGGAAGCACACCGGGAAGCCAGTCTCCTCTCAAGTTGACAGTGAGGATTAGCACCACCCCTACCTGCCCAAAACGAAGCTTCCTCTAACATCTACCCTGCCACCAAAAGCTGAGCCTGGAAAAACTCCCTCACTCAAACACAAGCCTCAAACAGAAAAGCACGTGGAGTTAGCCTCAGCGATGAGGGCGTCGACAGGGAGAGAAAAGAGAGGCATTATGAGAGAATGAGATACCGCTATGCTGGGAGGTTGCAGGGTATGATCCACTATATCCTGACAAACAGTGCTGCATAGAAAATAAGTGCCCTGACCGGAACGAAGGGGAGGAACTCAGTGCAGAGATGCCAGAGTTCCCATCGCGTACAGCAGGAGAGCTTGACCGAGACCCGGAGACACCAGGGCGTGGCCTGGAACACAGGAAAGGACAAGCCCTACTCAACTGAAGTCCCTTACCAGACCACTAAGGGAACAGCCTTGACTCCAAGTGACGAACTGGAAGAAAGCAATCTCGGAGGAACGTAGGAGTCAGGATGGGGAGCAATGAGCGAGGTGAGCTGGACCAGCTTGGCCTGAAGGGGTGCGCAAGGAGAAGAGCTGGCTTTGCTTATGAAGCGTCTGTGCTCCCCCAAAGGAGGGAAGGAAACGTGAGTCAGAAAGCCGGACACTAAGACGACGTCTCAAAAGAAGAAGACTCAGTTATGTTCACTAATTCTTTTCCTTTTAAGACCCAGCTCAACGTTGGCCTTTTCCTGACGGCTCCTGACTCCCTCCACTCCGACTCCATCCACCACGCTGGATGCATCACGAGTCTCTAATTGTTACAGTGGCATTTGCTGTTGTTTTTAGGTGGGTAGTTAAGCAGTTTTATGAGGACTGGGGCTGCATCTTTCTCTATTTATAGTCCCTTCTGCAATTTGTTGTGGACTTTGCTCCGAGCTAGGGCAATGAGATGATGGAGCAAATGAATGAAATACAGTTTCCTTTGTGCCCTTTGGAAGCAGTGGCCTCTGGGTGCTGGTTTAGCAGTGTATTCCTGTTTTAGGGGCGGACACTTAGCCCCGGGTTACCAACTTTCTGTTGCTCTCTTGAAGGTAACTGAATAACTAGAAAAGAACAAATATTTGGTCAGGCTTCAGAAGTTAAAATGTACATTTTTTTCTCCACCCTATTCCCAGATAGTCTAAGTCAATTAAGATACAGGAACTGTCTTAGCATTCTGGGTACCAGCTCCTGGTGTAGGCCTGATACTGGCTCAGTATGCACCTTCAGATATGTCACTTGATTTTTGTTCTTCTATGCCTTGGAGGTAGCATAGTTTCTGTCTGATTATAGACACTTAATAATTATGTTTTGAATGAAAGAATAATTAAGCTCTGCTTCCTCCTAGGTAAAACGAAAGGCTGGCAATCGCATGGCCTCTAAATGCTGTTGGCATCATAAAATCAGAAAATAGCCATTTGATTCTGATTGGTAGGCATGTGTGCTGTGTGTCGTAGCTGTAGGGACTCCACAGATGCCTGTTGTTTTTATGGACGTCGTGGGTCCCCATGTGTGCCATTTACATGTTCCATGTAGATTTTAACGCCCGTCCCAACTTGTACAACTTCTGAGAACAGCCATGTAAAAAGTCCAGAGGGCACACTGAAGGATTCTTACAGGAAGCTTATAGCCTGTCTCCTTTGTCTAATTTGCCAAAGCATTTTTTGATTTAAAACAGAAGGAGGGAGAATCCCTGGGAGAAAACGCACATCCACTAATGTTCCTTCTGGAGTGAGTTATGAGAGGCAGCCCGGATGGATTACAGAGGAAGGTTAAACTTTGAGGCACTAATTTATTAAAAAGGTGATGTTCCCGAAAGAACAGGCCCCTAGTACTGTGTCCGTGTGTCCTGTCTTGGTCACGCTTTCCAGTATTTCAAAGAGATCTCTCTGAAAGAGATTTATTCATCTATACAGTTAATATCACAGAGAGATAATGTCACCAGCTTCCAAAGGAAAACCTTCCTCCCTTTGGAAACAGTAGAAACAATATTCTAATTAGATCCTATGATCAGACCATAGGATGGACAACTTTAAAGAAGGCATTTTATCTTGAAAATCAGCCAGGCTGATAGAACTTTTGGGAGAATGCAGTCTATATACACAGTGGTAGTCCAGAGACATATTTTTGCATACAATGAATACAGTGATATTTCATATTTGTCGTCTATCAGCTTGAGCTTACCCATTAATGCTCACATTTTAACTTTTTGGAATCCTGCTATAAACCACAAAAACTGAGAACCACCGAGGCTCAGGAGAGACATAGCACTGGCTGTCACCACAGACACCCATGCACACCTCCTTAGGTCCCTGGTGCTATCCAGCAACCAGAGCCTCTGAGGCCTTTTCAGTCACTTTACAACTTTTTTCTTTTTCTTTTTCTTTTTTCTTCTTTTTTCTCAGAGCTGAGGACTGAACCCAGGGCCTTGCACTTGCTAAGCAAGCGCTCTAACACTGAGCTAAATCCCCAACCCCACTCTACAACATTTAAAGACTTTCTAGGGAAGAAATACAGGTTCTTATTCTTTTCTGGAATCTTCTGTTGATATTGCTGGGTAAGCAAGATCAAAAGGCTTGGTGCTTGCCTACTAGGACACAGTGTTGGGAGGATATTCATGGAACAGCCTTTGTAGAAATACCTCACCAACATGCCGAGGATAGAGGTAGACAGGACAAAAGATGTGAATATGTTTCTATATTCTAAATGTTATCACAATACTGCTGAGTTTTCATTCTCTTCTCAATTCTCCTCCAAATTCTGTCAAATAGAACATGCACCTGCTGGCTGCTGTTGTCTGAGGGTTTGGGGAAGGGATGTGGCAGGATGTGCTTTGCAGGAGACCCTTTACTGCAACTTTATGGGATTTCTAAAACAGGGTTTCTGTAAAAAGGTAGTGTGGTGGGTGAATGAATTAATGGGCCAACCTGATGACCACTCTATGCCCAAAACTTTGTATTGCTGCTTTATACTAGAAGTAGGAGTTGATTTTTCAATCCTCTTGAACCAGGCTGGCATATGGTTCATTTTGACCAAAGAAATGGAGGGTCATGGCACTTCTGAGACAAGGCTTCAAGAGGCCTGCACCCTTATGCCTGTCTTAGAATGCTGCTGTCACCATGCAGGAATCTGTGGGACAGCCTGATGGAAGAGAGTCAGTAATCCTGAAGTGTTACAGGGAAATCAAGCAAGAAGAACAGGGCTGGCTTACCTCAGTGTAGTTGATTGGAGACTTGTGATCGAGCTCAGCCAAGAACAATAGAATTTCCTAACTGACGTGCAGGCTTATGGGAAATAAAAATACTGATTAAGTCACTGAGATTTAGAGTGGTTTGTTACACAGCAATAGCTAACCGATACACAAGGACCACCTTTGCTTCTTCATAAGACAGGTCAGCTTGAAGTTCACATTAAGATGCGATTTCTTAAGTGATTTGAATCCTTTGAATCCCACACATCATCTATTTCTGCATTTCCTTGGAGCAGAAACACTGAAATTTCGTATGACAGGCCTGCTCTTGAGATATTTTCAACTTTGTTGGAATCAGGATTTGCCAGAAATGTTGTGAGACAGCTTAAGTGAGATTTCCTGCTCAGCTTCTTCTTTTAAAAGAAAAGGAGAATGCAAAAGCAGAAAGAAAATTATTTTGGAATTTATCTGTGCTGGACCTATTTGGACTTGAGTAGAGAGGCATCGTGTGTATGGGTCACTAAGTCCTTGGGAAACTTTAACAAAGTCCTAAATGACCTGAGAATTCTCAAGACTGAATTTTGAAGTGAGATTCTAAATTAGCAATGCTGACATCACAAATCTCTCTGACTCTTCATAATGTCTGTGTACGGATTGCCGTTTTTCTGTGGCTGTTTTCTTAGGCTGGATTAGCTGTTCTGCTCTCACGCCTGCTAATTATTGGGAGATGACTCCACGTCTTTTCAGCCTCCCACTGAGACTCCAGTTCTAGCCCACTTAACTCTTTGGTTAATATTTCACATTTCAATTTTCCAGTTCAAACCAAGATGCCAGAGAAGGGAATGAATAAAACTCAAGCTATGGCGCACATTTAGAGAAAATGAAAGAGCAAAGATGAATATGTATGAACCTTAGTTAAAATGCCGTATTTATGAGGAGAGGAAAAATATTGGAGCCTCACTTTCCCTTCACATATTTTCAAAACACCACATGGGATTGAATGGAACTGGGTGAAGAGAATAAGATGTGCTGAGCTTGGTGGGTGTTTGGGTGTGTCAGCTAGGTGAGAAGTTGGCCATATGAATCCTCCGGGGCTGGTGGGCAGGAGGACATACATGGGCCTTGGCAGTAAGGAGAGACATGAATTCTCTTGTGGCTTCTCTTCCCTGAGGCCTTGCTTTCAAATCCCTGTCTGTGTGGCTTCTTTTGAGGTCGGTTCAGGGAAACCTAGAGATCAAGAGTGTGGAGGCCACGGCTGCTGTTTACTAGGCCAAAGCCTAGGTTTGCATTTCCATCTCCAGTATCCCCATGTGCCCGTTCTGAGCCTGCAGCACAGCCAGGGTGGTGATGTGAAAGGGTGGGAAGGCCAGAGCCTGTGGCTGTGGGGAGTGCACTCCAGCAGCACCGGTTGCTAACCCCCTTTCCAGGCCTCTATTATCACAGAGTGCCTCAAGCTAGAGTGAGAAGAGAATGGGGCTTCACTAACACCACAGTTCATGGCGTGTCCAGTCATGAAATATCATCACCTTTGTGTACCGGATACATGTCAGGGGAGTAGTGCTCTTGACTGGTTAAGCTCAGGCTCTGGTTAAGTGAGGCACATCCTGCTATTCTTTAAGCATCTGTGCATATTAGAATTGAAATGTCGTTAATGCATATGTTTGGAATTTTTAGAACGTGAGCTATTGTCCCCTCTAATATCATGTGCTACGACTACAGTCTAACAAAGCCCAACTCTACATGTCAACCTTTAAAAGTTCCCAGAGAAGGACTGCATTGGCAGCTGCAAAATATTTCTCTCAAAGATGGTACCAGGGCGTGGGGAGGTCATAGGTCAGGGTGGTCACACATATCATGTACTATAACACATTAACACATTAGAGTTGTTAAGTAAAGTAGTTCACTAACACGTCCCCCTGTTGTACCACACACATGAAGATAGAGGCATTCACAGTAACTTCCTTATTTCCTGGTTGGGGAGTAAGAGTCAAGAAACAGTTTGTGTTGTAATAAAATGAAGCATTTTTTTTTTGTTTTGTTTTTATATTTTTCCTTTTACTTCTATTCTCTGTCTCCACGTTTTCTCCTTCCTTTCCCTGGTCTTTCTCAACTCCATCCACGCAGTTGTTCCCAAAGGCTAGTTGTTGACCCCCCTGCCCTGTGGCTTGGTGCTTCGACTCATCCCCACAGATCCAATGATGCTGCTATGGATACACTTCCTGGCTGTGCTTTCTGCTTCCTGTCTTCCCTTTAGATGGCTCTTCTCCTGCATCTGCCGCCATTTTGAGTTCAGCTTTTCTAGACTCAAATTAGCTTCTCCTCTGGTGCTATGTAATGGGATGACCCGCCCCATCTGGATCTCGCCGTTCTGCATTGTTACAGATCAAGATCTGAGTGTGCTCTGCAGTCCTTCCTTACCTGTGCCCCCCACCACTCCCGATAGCCGTACGATGCACATCTTCCTCTCTAAAGTTATTTGGATCCGCGTTTTATCTCTTCTAGACTCAAATTAGCTTCTCCTCTGGTGCTATGTAATGGGATGACCCGCCCCATCTGGATCTCGCCGTTCTGCATTGTTACAGATCAAGATCTGAGTGTGCTCTGCAGTCCTTCCTTACCTGTGCCCCCCACCACTCCCGATAGCCTTACGATGCACATCTTCCTCTCTAAAGTTATTTGGATCCACGTTTTATCTCCACCTCACTTAGTTCAGGCTGTTGTAACAGACAGAGTGGTCTAAAGGATAATCATTTTTCTCAATGGGCCTGAGAGTGCAGACTGGAATTTCAGCTGTTAGGAGGCTGAGGCAGGATTGCAAACTCAGTGCCAGCTGGGATTACAGAATGAAGCTGAGTTCATCATCAGCGTGGGCAGTGCAGTGATATCTCATCTTAAAGTAAAATATAAGATATGAGCATGCTGCCAAACCCTGGGATTGATCCCCACTACCCCCCCCCACAGACACAGACACAGGCACAGACACAGACGCAGACACAGACACAGACACAGACAGACACAGACACAGACACAGACACACAGACACAGACAGACAGACACAGACACAGACAGACACAGACAGACACAGACACAGACACAGACACAGGCACAGACACAGACACACACACAGAGAGAGAGAGAGAGAGACAGAGAGACACAGAGACACAGACACAGACACAGACAGACACAGACAGACACAGACACAGACACAGACACAGACATACGTGTACCGCGCGCGCGCGCACACACACACACACACACACACACACACAGACACACACATACACACACACACAGACACACATCTGGTAGCCATGGATCCAATACCGGAATGACAGCCTGGACCCGTCTCACTTTCTGGTGAGGCTCCGTTTTGAGGTTGCAGGGTGCTGACTTATTTTAGTCTGAGATGTCAGAAGGCAGAGAGATGTGATCTCTGTTCTGTAACTTCTCACAAAGACACATACCCCATCACGACCTAGTTGGTTTCTGAAGGCCTCAGCCCTGAACGCCATCGTACCAGAGACTGGGCTCCAGTGTGTCAGTTCTGGAGGGACATTCAGGCCTCAGATACCTCCATTTCCTCACTTACTTTTCATATTCTCTCAACTAAAGCACAGCCAAAAGCAAAGGAAAACAAATTACTTCTTTCACTAAGAGCCTTCAAATATTTTTAAACAGGTTTTGTCTGGTTTCTGCTGGGCTTTCTGTTGTTTGTTTGAATTGTTTCAAATTTCTCCCCTTAATCATCACCAAGAGTTTACCCAGAACCAATGGGAGATTGGTCATGGGAGATCAGTAGACAGTGAAGGCGAATGCTTATGAAGAGTCAATTAATGAAAGATGTCTTCAATACACAAGTTACTTGAAATAGATGTAGAAAGTATTCAGAAAACTGCTGCTTGCCACTTCCGTGAGCATTGGGCAGCATTCGCTGTATGCCACACGCTAATCTAGGAGCTGAAGACTGGGCACAGAAACCAGTCAGTAAGCCCACCCTTGTGCGACTTCTATCCAACTTCAGGGGACTAGATACTAAATAGATAAACCAACAAAGGGTTTCAGAGAATGATAAATGCTACAGGAAGTAATATAGGACAGAGTGAGCAAAGGTATGTACAGAGTTCAGCTGAGAAGGTCAGGGAGGCCGCTGTGGTTCAGATGCCCTTTGTCTCCCATGGTGCCCTGCTGCTGTGGTTCAGATGCCCTTTGTCTCCCATGGTGCCCTGTGGGGAGAGCCTGGTCTCCAATGGGATGATCTGGAAGTGGAAAGGGATCTCTCACTGGAAGAAAAAACTGGTCTCAGATTGAGTAAAGCCGGAGTCCAGACCTGAAAGACATTATGCTGAGTGAAATAAGTCAGACACCGAGAAACTGATGCTGTGTGATTTCAACTAAACAGAAAGTAGAAAGTGACCAGGAGAGGGCAGGAAGGAGAAAGAGATATAGATTAAAGGGAACAGTTATCCAGTAAATCAGAAGAGTAAGTTTTAATCATGTGTTGTATTACATGGTGGCCACAGTTAGTAGTAATATATATATACAATGGAAAACTGCTGGAAGAGATTTTCAATGCTCTCACCACAGAGAAGTTTGTGACGTGAGTAATATGTTAATTACCTTGACTGAACTTTTGTATATGTATACATAGATAAAAACAAACTTCACATTGGGAGCTGGAGCGATGGCTCAGCGGTTAAGAACACTGGCTGTTCTTGCAGAAGACCTGGGTTCAAATCCTAGCACCCACATGGCAGCTAACAACTGTCCATGACTCCAGTTCTAGGGGATCCAACAGCCTCTTCTGTCCTCTGCAGGCATTGCACAACACGGGTACACTTTCCTACATGCAGGCAATACACACATACACATAAAAATAATAAATAAAATATTTAAAAACTTCACATTATCCCTCATAAATACATACAATTACCACTGGTCATTTAAAAATAAACAAATTAGAAGAATTCAGTGTCTGGCCCCATCCGGCTCTCTGACTTCCTGCTAAGATATAACCTCTTCTTCACAAATGGAATCCCATTGCTGTGGCATCATCAGTTATCTCCCAACCATGGTGAGGTCCTCTGGGAGCTGAGCTGATGAATAGAAGCCCAGGGCTATATCCTTTAATCTCCACCACTCTGATGTGCATCATCAAAATTCACCTCCTATCTTCTTAAAGTTAACTTGCCCTAGGTATTTTGTTATAGTCTTGAAAAACTGGCTAATGTAGAGGAAACCCTTTGTGAAGAGTGAATACTAAAAGGAGCCACCAATGAGAAATGCTTTTGGTTTTACTCTCAGCACAAAAGCCCAGGGCAGAAATGAGCTTGTTGTACTTAAGAAATTACCACATGAAAGAGGTTCTCAAGAACCAGAAGAAGCAAACTGGCCGTGGCAAACACCATGGGTCAGAGGAGGTTACAAGGAAATTGGCCATGGCAAGTTCCATGGGTAGTTCGATAGTTGATCCTGAGCAGGACCTTCATAGAGGGCCTCAATCATTTGTGAAATCATAAGCATGCTCTCTAAAACGAGAATGTTTTTTGAGCCCAAACTAGGAAATGGCCCTCTAGAACCCTCTTCTTCCCAACACAGGCTTCTGGTGGGGGAGGAGGGATTTAGGTCAGATGGATTCTCAGACAAAAGAAAGGCATGTACGGTGTGGGGGGAGGGAGGTAAGTGAATCAACACTTTCCTACATAGTTTCCAGAGGCATTTATCTATGAAAATAAGAGATGTTTGATATTCTGGATGAGCAAGCTCTTGATTCCAGGTCATCAATTATGATAATAGAACAAATCAAAAAGTTTACAGCAAAAAGAAATTCCTCATTTCCTGGCTCCTACTCAGCCTTATCGATTGGACCATAGGGTACGGCCGTAAATTCATGGAGAGATGCTACAGGTTTTTGCCTTGGTTCCCCTTTCTTCCTAATCTCAAAGAGGATTTGATTCAAAGTACCTGGGGCCTGGTGGGTCTCCTGCCCCACCCTCGCTGCTCCTGGGATACAGGGCCAGATGCTGCATGAATAAAGTCGGCTCCAATCTTTGTATAAGAGAAATGCTGACCATATACATCACAGAAGAATTCAGTACACACAACCATGTTATTATTTCAAAATACCTTTCCATTTATCTTTAGAATGATGCAGTGGTAACCATTATAACCCCTTCCCGAGAGTCATAAAATGCCGACTCTGAATAAATATGTCATCTCAAGAAATAAAGGAGGGCCTTGCATATATGGATCATAGTTCTCTTAAGTCAGGTCCATGCTAATACTTCCTGAGAAACGGGATGCAACAATTGAAATTACGGAAGATCCAAGACTAACAGCTGGAGTTCAAGACTATGTAACTCTTAGGAGCTGTGTGACTCGACATGTTGCTTAATTTCCATGGACCATTTCTTCCCACTGCTGATTCCAAAATTCACTCAGGTTGCAGTGAGTATGTGTTGGTGCTCTTGAAGCTAAAAGTGTGAAATAAACGTCAGCTAATCTAAACCTAGTCAACAGGGTAAAGAGGCCTGTTTTTAAGGTCTATTTCATAACTCTGAAAGTTACTGGAGTTCCGAAAGAATTTTATACAGAAAATGCCTGTAAACGTTGGGTAAAATTCCAACATACTAAGAATGATGTCCAGTGGTTACTGTGTGCTGAAGCTGCTCAGTAACTTCTAGAATTCCATTCCATCTTCATATGGCTCAGCACTAACTAATGTTTTCCCTCTGGGCCACTTGTTAGTCATCACCAGTAGTCTTCAGAACTCAAATGTCTGTTCCTGAAGTGAACCTGCTTTGCACACTCCACAGTTCATCAATGCTGGGCTTTAGAAAGAAGATACAGAAGGCGATGTGACAGAGTAGCACCTGCTTGTTTAAGGAGGAAGGTAGACTGCAAACCATGCCCCTGCTTTCCCCGATTTTTCTTGTACGCATCAATTGAAAATGCTGATCTTTTTGCTCCTAATGACCTTCTTCACTGCACATCTGGTTCCAGCACGAAATCTTCATAATTCCTGACAGGCTTTTGCCTGAAGTAGGTGCCTTGGCGTTTGTCTCCCTCCCTATTCTGTGCAATCACCTCTTTTTTTGTTGATGTGTTTTGAGATGACGTAGCCCAGGCTGGACTCCAACTCAGTGTGCAACTGAAGAGGACATTGCAGCTCTGATCTTCTTGCCTGTATTTCCTGAGTGCTGGGATGACAGGTGTGTAGCACCATGCCTAGTTTATGGAGTTGTAGGCAGTAAACACAGGGCCTTCTGCATGTTAGGCCAGCGCTCTACTAACTGAACTACATCTGCGGTCTCAATTTCTTTTTCTTTAAGCCATTTATATTATCCTCCTGACACACTAAATAAGCTGCCACTTACAAGTGAATAATTTTCCTAAGAACTAGAAGTGGCCTTTTCCCATAATTCTATTTCAGATATTAGCTCAAGACTAGAACAGTAGCTGATGGATAAATATTCATAGATTGGTTGTATTAAAGAGGCCAGGGCTGAGAATTAGCATAAATGCCACTTTCTTTATACAAAATATTAGATTTAGTTTGAACCATTGGCTATATTCTGTGCTGTTCTGTACTAGGATTTTATACAGTGCTGAATGGAATGGGAAAAGAATTAGAAAAATTTTGACACTCAAGATAGACATAGTCTTTGGGCATCTTCGTTTGTGTCCCTGTTCAGATGAGTGACTGGAGACATTCTTCACAAAAGGAGTATAAACAGCTATAAAAGTAGTTCTTGGTTCTAGAAATTCTTTCCCATTACCCTTAGTAGAAGCATTCTTACCCAGCAACATTTGCTCTAGTTTGGATAACATCTTACTCTGAAATCCCAGGGAATGTTTTGTCCCAATCGAAACACCTGCTGTAGAATACTTTTCTTCTCCAGATATAAGAAACCCACAAGCCCCAGCACTTTGCCTTGAGAATTCTGGGGGGACAAGATCATACCTTTCTTCCTCCATCTGTCCAGAATGTTCTCTAAGACCCGCCTATCCTAGGGAGTCTGACTCAAGTCCAGTTTTCTTCAGGGTACCCACTCTGAATACACCTGCCCAAACACATCCATCTCTTCCCAATCTCTCTTTTATTTTAAATCAGTGCTATATGCATCATGTTTTTAATTATTTGAAGTGTTTTATCTCCCAAATAATGATTTCAAGTCCTTTAAGCTCAAGGCCATGGATTGACTTTTCTCTGTATTTTCTGTGGTGTCTAGCCAGGGTCTGTGGGAAAAGCGTTCATTTTCTAGTGAATTCTGAGGAGTGAATTGTATTCACGCCTGCATGAATCTGTCTCCCAGGGACTGCATAGCCGCATGGCATTTATAATTTCTCCCCTGGCATTTCAGCTGGCTTAGTGGCTTTTTATTGGATAATTGCTGCACAAATGACTTCTGCTTCTGTCAACCACCATTTACAAAGTCAAATTTAGAGAGCAGGATGTCTGTCTGTCTGCAGAAATGTCTTTCTTTTTCCTAAGAAAGCTCAGGCTCTTTCTTGCACCTGTACCTGGGAATCTGCCCTCTCTCACTAATAAAAATGATTGAAAAGCACCTTGAAAATATGAAGTGCCATATAAATGCTAACTGAGGCAATAATAAAACAGTAATAATAACTATCTGCTGATAAACGTCACATTCAAGCCCAAGGGAGACGTTCGGCTGAGGAAAGCAGAGCTGTTCCTGTGCCTGTCCCTGGGCCATGCCTCACTTTGAATCACATCCTTCTCCCTCCATTCAGACATAGTCATCCATATGGTCATGAACTAGTACTGGTATGTAAAACTATTGTCATCACCCACACTGTAAAATGCAATGTGTTGCCAAGTCATTCATTCCCCGATAACTGCCAGGGTGGCCCGACTCAAACTGATCATTCAGAAAATAAATGGATTTAGGAGAGCACACATGTGAATTATTCAGCATCCACTGGCCATAGCACAGCCCCCCATGTGGCTGTTTTATCTGCTGGCTAGAGTCCATAAAAGGTTGACTCATTGGTGACCCAGAAGAGTCACCGGCCCACATGGTGGGGTTTGTTAAGCTCTGGCTATCTCTTTACCACGTGACTTACTGCGCTAGTATTTGGAGCCCTTTTAGAGAAGACAGATGCCAGCAGAACCAAAGATGAAACTGAGTCAGGAATAGGGGGATGTTTGGAGAAGAAAAGAATCCAGATAGCAAAATGCAGGCAGAGCTGTGTGTCCATGTAAGATACAACATTGTAGGGCTGGTGAGAAGGCTCGGCAGGTAAAGGCGCTTGCTGTCCAGCCCCACGACCTGAGTTCAATCCCAAGACCCACGAGGTGGAAGGAGAGAGCTGGCTCCTACAAGCTGAGCCCCGATCTCCCCATGCACGCAATGGTGCACATGCACACACACGCATAAATAAATAATCGACTTTAATTTTAAAAACTAAAAAGAAAGGGCAAAGCTGTTCTGGGCAGCAGTCACTCCCAGAATGTCACAGGTTGGCAGTTAGGATCAGGGCCCCCTGGAATGCTTCACTGCAGCAGCCCAAGCAGAAGGCGATGTATGAAAGAGGCCCAGGCATGGTGAGGACAGCTCGTCTCTATTGACTTTGTATGACACTGCCCCGCGTTAGTGAACATTATTAGTAGATAAATCATTCTGTCTGTGACCCCACTTCACCTACTCAGACACCCCATGGTGCTCTTTCTTGTGAGCACACATGCAAACCACTTCACTACTTTACAAGGACTAATGACCTTAAACATCTCCCAATGTGATTCCTGTAATTTATTTACTGACTATATATAATTTTAGCTCTTGGATGTCCACTATGACTGGATTATAAGACCCTATTGCTGAAGATGCCACATTCTTTGGTTGGAGGACAGAGAGAAGTCAAGCTCGAACTGAAATAAAACTTCTTCCTTGCAAGCTACTTTTTACAGTGCTGGAAGGTTCTGTACAAGCTACTGGGGAGAAAGGACAGCAGTGGTTATACCCAGTGCTGGACCCTGAATACTATAATACTGACTTGGGAGGTAAGATATGACTACTAGGGAACTAGTCGCATGGGGGCTATGGGGCCACCCACTACTTTTTTATTGAATCAGAGGCCAGCTTTCCAGAATTCATGCCTGGCAATGTAAATCTGATAAAGAGGGAATGGCTCAGGAGTTAATAGATCCTGGAGGTCAGGGGAACTATGACAGTTGCTTTGCAAAATAGACATGTGAAACTACCTTCTAAATATCTGTATTGATACCCATAGATTAGTGCTGCTCTCAGCCTTGGCCAGAGAAGCTTCTTTCTGATGTAGGCAGCGGCAGAGAGTTGTAACTGGTCATAATGCTTAGAATGAGTGACTGATGAGGCTCAGCCCTAAATACCACATCTATCAGCTCCATATAGCTCAGGGGACACTTTGGAAGAGAGGGCAGAAAGAATGGAAGAGCCAGAGGATGGCGAGGCATGCCGTGACTTGCTGTCTTCTCGGCATGATGAGACCGTTGTGCATATGAACTCACTGGAACTCTGCTGACCTGCACGAGATCAAGCCAACAAGCTGATATTCTGGCACTGACTGGACTCAGTAGGTTATACGTAGAAATGAAGATGGGAAGGGGATGTTGGGAACAGATATGATCAAGATATAGTGTCTCCATGCATGAAATTGTCAAAGAACAAATGAAAGTGAACGAATGAAAGTGTCTAATGAAGAGTTGAGAGGCAGGAGCACCATGTTCAGAAGACAATGGATTCCTCTGCTCCTCCACCAGGAAGAAAGTTCAGTCTTTTCTGTTTGTTCCTTCTCATAAACTTTCAGTCAACTGGATGTCTGCTTTCCTCAGTCTAAAAATTCAAGGCCCATTGTTTTTCTAAAGACTTCTTCAGGATAAATGGAAGGAATGTGAAGCCAGATATTTGAGTATCCTAAGAACCAATCAAATTGACCGGTAAATAGAATCATCAGACAGACTATGGTCTCTCACAGACTTAGACTTCCTGTCCTGCTTTTCAGTCTCAGTTTTACATTATACAGTTTATCTTTCTCATTGCCATAACAAAACACCCCGGAAAAAAGCACTTAAAGGTAAGAGGGTCTATTCTGTCTTACAGTTGCAGGGAGAACACTCCATGGGAACAAAAGGCACCAGGACATGAGGGCTTGACACAGACTAAACCTCTAAGAAAGACAAACTCTCAACTGAGGGATTTCTGGCATTGGATTGGATTGGCTTGTGCCCTGCCTATGGGGGCATTTTCCTAATGGCTAATTGATGTGGAAGGGTTTAGCCCACAGTGGGAAGTGCTTGTCCTTGGGCAAGTGGGCCTGGGCTGCCTACGAAAGATAGTTGAGCAAGCCAGGGGAAGCAAGCCTGTGAGCCCATGGTTTCTGCCTCAGTTTCCGTCTCTGGGTTCCTGCCCTATTTGAGGTCCTGTCCCTCAGTGATGAATTGTGGCCTAGAAGTTGTAAGCTGAAATAAACACTTTCCTCCCCAAGTTTGTTTTAGTCAGTATTTTAATCACAGCCACAGAAAGCAAATTAGCACACTGTGCCTGAAGATGAACATCTTTAGGTAAAAGAACAGGACGGGCTCTGCACGTCTAGAGCTGGAGGTAGGAGATGTTTTGAGGGTGAGGCCTACTTTCTGGGCTAGAGGTCAGGTTTCAGAAGGAGATGTAAGTTTCTTTTCTACAGTCAAAATGGAATGTGAACTTCCATTTATTATCATAATACTTTTCAGGCTTGAGATCACAAAGATTTTGTAGTATCTAATTATGTTTGTAGTTTTTCAGTGGTTTACTATCTGTGCCCTCATATCCAGTCCTATGCACAGTATAAGGAGCTGAGGGCATATTGTCAGTGCTAATGAGGAAGTAGGCCACTGGAGAGAATATAAAAGAGGCATACTTTCTTGGGGAGGGGGTCTTCCTGGGTAGAATGTACTGTGGCAGCCATGGGGACCAGGGAAGAGCAGGTGGTGATGCTGGTTGTGTTGTAAGCCCCGCACTCTATACCTCAAGTCTCAATATGTGTTACAGGTTGATAAAGCTGTGGTTCTGCCCTCCCCTCTTACCATCTCCAACAGAAACATGGAGTCTGGAAAAGGCCCGTAAGTTCTGTAAGACAGTGACCACTGTTGAGTAAGAAGATATTACATATAAGATACTCAGTACGTTTTATCTTATGGTTAGCTTTGATTGTTACCGTCACACAACATAGGGTCACCTGGGAAGAGTCTCAATCCATGACTGTCTACATTGGGTTGGCCTGTGCACATGTGTGGGAAGAATTGTCTTAACTGATGTGAGAAGATCCAGTCCACTGTGGGTAGTCCCATTCCCTAGGCAGGGGGCCTTGAACTGTTTGTGTGGAGAAATCAAGCCAAACAAAAGTGAGAAAATGAACACATTTGGGTTCTTTTTCCTCCTCCCTTGACCTTGGATGTTATGTGACTAGCTGCTAGAAGTTCCTGCCATGACTTCCCACAATGGTGGACTGTAACTTGAAATTGTAACTGAAATAAACCCCTCCCTTGAGTTGCTTTTTTTTCAAGTGTTACGTCACAGCCACAGAAATGAAACCAGGACAGTGAACATTTCAACACTTTACTAAAGCATGCTTTTTTTTTATTACAGATAAAGACATTGAGGATTAGTGGTCCAGTGTCATGGATGCCTCCTTTTCCCCCATGGCTAATGCCCCTTCCACTATCTCTATTTCTGCTAGTATTTTTTGTCTGGTGATGCTGTAATCCCTGTACTCTATGCCTCAAGTCTCAGTATGTGTTCCAGGTTGATAAACCAAATACTTTGTGCTTCCGAGGAGGAGGAGGCCTCAAAAGTACTTGTATTACCCAGATGACCAAAGTCTTTTTTAGGGTAGATAGGGACTCTTAAAAAGAAAGTGTCTGTCTCCCAAAGAGGAGGAGAGAGGGCCAGAGAGTTCCATATCTGTCTTTGCATCTTGGTCTAGTGAACCCCTTTGGCGGAAATCAGAACCAAAGGGAGAATCAGAGATAGAGGCAAGGAAAGGACCTGCCTATCCCGGCTTCTTTAGGGCCCTATTGCAATAACGTTCTCATTATCCACATAGACACCCATGTCCTGCCTTCTCCACACTGGTTTTCTCCATAGAACTCATCATTTTCTGCCATCATACTGAATGTATGCATATCTGTGAGTTATACATATGTTCAGATGTATGTGTGTGTCTGTACATGTGTGGAGGTCATAGGAGAGCCTTAGGTTTTGTTTCTCTGGAGGCTTCTGTTTTCCTAGATAGGCTCTCTTACTGTTACCTGGGGCTTGGTGACTAGGCTAGGTTGGGTGGCCAACATCCCCACCTCTGTAGTCCTGAGATGATAAGTACATGCCAGCATGCCCAGGTTTTCTGAATGGCAAACATGCTATTAACTAAGCTTTCTCCCCCGCCTGTCATGACAGAGTCAGGGACATGTTTATGTTTTTCAGTTACATGATCAGCACCTGGAACAGCCCCTGACCCAATGTTCAACCTCACCTGGTACTTGTGAAAAGAATAAATGAGTGCTTTGAACTACTGGATCTGGTCTGACCAAGGTAGATCTGACCCCTTGGAAGTCAGAAGTTCTGTCATTTGGAAATAGGAACTTTGGCTAACTGAAAAGGAGGGGGCTGTGCCTACAGTTCATGCTGGAGTCAAGCAGGATCCTGGTCTTACCAACTCCAAATCATTGCTTTTCTGGGTACCAGAATTCCCCCTGGAGTCTGATCCATTTATTTCCTGACACCTCAGCCTCAGGGACTTTATGAGAGATTTTTCTCCCTGAACCTGACACATTGGACATTTGGGGAAGAGAAAATGCTCAAAAAGTGGTAATAGGAAGCCAGAAATAACTGTACTTCACGAGGGTCAGGATGTGATGTGCTCCAATGATGTTCTTTCATAGAGTGGCCTAATTAATTTACATTTTCACACTGACAACTATCTTTATGGAGAATTTTAATGATTTATTTAGACTCCACCAAATTTTAGCTGAGACTGAGTTTTCAAAATACAAAGAAAAAAATCCAAAGATTCTTGAGGGTCAAGGATGTGTGTGAAGACTGTGAACATTTTATAATTCTTGTCTGGATATGGCGTAAAATGCTTGCATGGTTTACTCTTGCTGAGGCTGAGGTTATGTAGGAAGAGATAGATTATTCCATATTTATTTGAAATAAAATATAACTAAACTAAAGTTTAGTTATGGATATTGATTTTATTGACTAAACCCATCTCTTTACACACTCCTTGGTTGGTCTAACACAAGTGTTCCCATTTGACCAGGGTAAACAGGAACAGGCCTAGCCCCTGTGGGGAATGAATAGGAGGGGTTTTCGCCTCCGGAGGGGATGTGGAGGAAGGCCTGGAAGGAAGCCTTCTCGGCCCCCAGGGTTGTGCCCCTTTCAGTTCCTTTCCCCACAGACTTCCTAGTCCCAACTCAGTATCTTCTCTCAGATCCCCGATTATACCTGTTAGGTTTGAGAATCAAGAATAATTCCTACAGATATCAAAAAGATTGTATAAAAAGTTTATTTAAGAATTTAAAGTAATAACCAAATGGCAGCTAGCCGGGCTCAGACTATGCAAGCCAAAGATGGAGTCTGGCCCCAAACAATGGCAGGCAGGGGCTTTTATTGAGGAACTCCACAGAAACCCGTGTGCACCAAGCATCTTTTAAAATGATTGGATGTCCCCATGTCTTGAGTACGGGGGAAGTCTTGATTGGTAGGGGCTGTCTTCAGGGCATTGGAATGCGCTGAGTATCTTTTAGGGCCAGAAGTTTTTGTTCATACCTTATAAGGCTTTTACATGTCAAGGGCTTGCTTAATTTATAGCTTCCTGGGGGCAGGGGGTAGTAACTGGGAAGATTTACAATATGCCTGAGCTTGTCGGGACTTGTCTGAAGAAGCTAGCCAAAATGGATTCAGAGCATTCTGGCTCTTCATTCCCCCCTAGAGATATGGCAAGGGTTAAATCTTTAAGCCAAGCAAATTACAGAAGCAGACAGAAGCAGTTTGACAGCACATTTAGGGTGGTGGAACCATTTCTATATTGTCGTAAGGCTCGGGGTCTAGATTTAAATGAGTGTACTGTGAACGCAGTACCATCAGTTGGACTGTCTGTATCCATTCTCAGATGAATGTGAACAAGGCATTAAGAACACAGGGGCCACAGGTGACTGCTAGTAGGAGTAAGAGGAGAGGTCTGACCATCACTGAGATCAAAGTTGTTAACCATGGGGACCAATCAAATAGGGATTGTGCCAATTTTGTTGATTTAATCATTCATTTTTCCATTCCTTAAGTCTTTTACAGACCTCAGCCAAAGACTGTTTTATAACTCCCGAGTGATTGACATAGAAACAGCACTCTTCCCCTAGGGCAACGCAGAGTCCTTCTTTCTCTAGAAAAAGTAAATCCAGCCCTCTCCTATTTTGTAAGGTTACTTCAGCTAAAGAGGATAGAGAGCCATTGAGGTGGCGGATAGATGTTTCTAATGATTGTATGTCTAAGTCTATGGCCTGTCTAAGAAGGTGATAATTCTTATCTTGGAGGACTAGCGCTGAAGCCCCCACACCAGTTGCAGTGGTTACCCTGACCCTGAGTAGAGCAGATAAGACAATTGCAGTGGTTCCTATGGACCTATGAGGTCTAGACTCTTCTGAGACTCTGGTTTCCATTTCTATGTCTGTTCTATAATATAGATGGGGAACCAGCCGCACTGTACCCAAAAATCCCCATTCTGGTTTAAATGGATGAGTGGAGGCATGTAGTTAGGCCAGAGGTACAGGCCCACCAAGTGGAGTTGGGGAGCACCATATATGGGTTAGGTGTAGTAGCCCCTATCTCTTGAACAGAGTTACATAGATGTTGGTAAGAAGGGGGGACAATTTTATGTGAGGAGTCACACATAGCCCTTTTCCATACACTTGGGTGAGGGTAAGCTCCCTTCTCCCTGTAGGTGGGGGAATTCTACAGGCAGTGGAGTCGGAAGTGACAACATAATTTCCTGGGAGAGCTAACCCATCATAAAAGGGAGGGCTCGGGTCCATGCAAAACCAGCAATGGATAGTAAGGTTAGGGGAGGTATTATTTAAAGCAATAAAGGTGGCATTTAGGAGGTTCATAAGTCCAGGGGATGGCTGTAAGAGCTCTTGGGCCCATTGGACCTCTGGGGGTGTGGATCTAGGTATGGGCAAAGTAGCGGTTTTATCCAGTTGGACAATTTGGCTAGGGGCTGCCCTCTCGACAGATTTAAAAATAATTAAGGCTGGTGTTGGTCATCCTATAGGCTGTGACATTGTCTGAGCTGGCCCCATCTGGGTCCCCAAGACTGGACCCACCTGAAGACGGACTGAAAAAGTATTCCTGGATCAGTCCCTGTGGGTGTATAACCTGAGGCCCCAAGTTCGCCCATCAATCCATTTTCCATTTTTGTAGGTTTTTAAGTTCCTTTCCTTTCGGGGTGAAGCTCAAGGAGATAGGGTTGCATCTAGAGGAGGAACAGGGTCCTCAAATTGCCTTGATCTGGGGTTTCACCAAAGGGTTAGGCCCAGGACCGCAGTTACCTGGATCAAGTCCGTAGTGACTGGGGCAACCCAATTAATATATCCAGTAGACACACAGCTCCATGAAGCACAGAACAGTCCCCTGCCCCCACCCCCAGGTACTTCTTTGGCTATCATTGTCGCCCAGGCAAACATAGAAGCAGTGCTCCTTCATCCTCTTTTGGCCAAGGGGAGACTGGCAAGCATAATTTACAGTGCCTGACAGGGTGTACGATTCCCAAGCTCCTTCAAACAGGTCACGGATGTTGAATGTAATCTTGTGGAACCAGGTGCCTGGAGGTCCCAGGTGGGAGGAGATGTTCACTATCTTCCCAGTGGATGTGCTACTAACTACCCAAGTGAGGTTTTGGAGTCCATGGGGGGGAGTTAGCTAGGGTAGGCTCTATAAAAATAAATAAATAAATAAAATAAAAAAGCAACAAGGCTTATGGTGCGGCAGAGATTTTTAGCTTGAGAGGATTGTCTTTTACCTGTGTGACCTTCCATCTCTTGTTGACTTGGTCTGACCAATCCTCTGATGCAGGCTTTAGATGCGAGTAACATATCCAGGTCTGGCCACTGGCCACCTTAACCACAGTGGGGGTGGTGAGGATCACGATATGTGGCCCCTTCCAATGAGGTCCAAGGGGTTCCTTGTGGTGTCGTCTCACCCAAACAAGGTCTCCTGGCTGGAATCCATGCAGCTGGGCTGGTGGCAGTTCATAAATATGCCTTGTCAGAGGGAAAATGTCTTGTGCAATCTGTAAGGCCTGTAGGGACTTAAGAAATTGGGATTCAGACAAATCAATTAGCACATCTGAAGGCAGCTTGGGAAGAAAAGGGGGTGGTCAGCCATACATGATTTCATAAGGTGTTAGGCCTTGAGTATAGGGGGTATTTCTGACCCTGTATAGAGCAAAAGGTAGGAGGCCCATCCAGTCATCACCAGTTTCTAGGGTTAATTTGGTTAAGGTCTTTTTAAGGGTCCAATTCATTCTCTCAACTTGCCCTGAGCTCTGGGGGTGGTATGTGCAATGTAGTTTCCAATTAGTCCCCAGTGTTTTAATTAACTCTTGAACTACCTTAGAGATGAAGGCTGGTCCATCATCTGACCTGATCACAGAGGGGAGTCCATACCTTGGTATTAGTTCATTGATGATCTTCTTAACCATCATTGAGGTGGTTTCCCCCTTTGTGGGAAACACTATGACCCATCCTGAAAATGTATCTACAAAAACTAGGAGATATTTATAGCCATACTTGCCAGGTTTTACCTCAGTGAAGTCCACCTCCCAATAGACGCCAGGCACAGTGCCCCTCTCCCTTCTGGCTGGGGGCATGACTTTTCCTCTTGGATTAGTAACCTGGCAGGAGCGACATTTGGAAAGACAGCTCTCAATCATTTTGGTTAGATTGAAGATGTGGTATGGAGTCAGGACTTCTTGTAATTTACTCTTCCCTAGGTGAGTCCCTTTGTGAAGTTTATGTATTAAGTCCTCTGCCAGCTTATGTGGTAGAATGAGCCTCCCATCAGAGGTGTATCTCCATCCATGCTTGAGCTTGGTATTTTCCAGGGAAGTTAAATCTGATCGTCCTGAGCTGAGTAGGAGGGCTGTTCTGGAAAGAGGGGTTCAGGCAGGATAAGCAGTAGGTTTGCGGCTGTTAGGGCTGCTTCTCTGGCTGCTGAGTCCGCTCTCCTGTTTCCCTGTGCCTCCAGTGAATCCCCTTTTTGGTGCCATGGACAATGGATGATGGCCAGTCTCTTTGGTAACCATATGGCCTCCAGGAGTCCCAAGATCTCTTCTTTAATTTTTTATAGTCTTTCTGTCTGCTGTCAGTGAAAATGTTAACAGTCTGGTCTTTACTTAGCTTTAGGGCCTGAGTCAGGGCAATTATTTTAGCCTTTTGGGCAGGTCCTGACTGGTAGAGAGGAGGCCCACACTGTCTGTGATGGACTGATGACCGCCACCCCTGCATACCTGGTTCCTTCCTTAATGATGCTTCTTCTATCCGTGAACAGAATTAAGTCCGAATGGGGCCATGGAACATCCATCAGTTCTTCCCGAGTCCCACGTAAGCTGCAGAGTACCTCCAGGCAGTCGTGCAGGACCTCAAGTTCCAGTTCAGGGAGCAAAGTGGCAGGATTGAGAGCGGTGCTGGAGAGGGACTGGGTGCAAGGGGGGTTAAGGAGCAAGGCCTGATAATGCATCAACCAAGCATTTATCATCCACCAATCTGGGGGGTTTCTAAGGACACCCTCAATCGAGTGAGGGGTGGTGACCATAAGGGACTGTCCCAAGGTGAGCTTGTCTGCATCCTTAACCAATAAGGCCATGGCGGAAATAATTCTGAGGCAGCCCGGCCATCCCGAGGCCACGGGATCAAGCTTTTTCAACAAGTAAGCCACAGGTCTCTTCCAAGGCTCGAGCATTTGGGTCAGGACTCCCTTCACTATTCCCGCTCGTTCATCAACAAAAAGCTGATAGGGCTCACGGATATCCGGCAGAGCCAAAGCTGGAGCCTGCAGTAAAGCCTTCTTAATTTCTTGAAAGGCCCTCTCCTGAGTCTCAGTCCATAGGGAGGATGACTCGTTCCCTTGAGTGCCTTTATACAGGGGTTTTGCCAGCTTGGCGAATCCAGGTATCCAGAGCTGGCAGAAGCCTGCCGATCCCAGGAACTCTCGCAACTGCCTGCAGGATCTTGGGCTTAGAATTCCCATAATGGCTTGTTTTCTGGCTGTTGACAGCCACCTCTGCCCATCCCTTAATATGTACACCAAGTACATTACCTCCGTGACACAGAGCTGAGCCTTCTTGGCAGAAACTTTATACTCCAATGGGTCCAAGATCAGGAGCAAATCTCTGGTGGCCTGAAGACAAGTGCCCTCATCCTTAGTGGTAATCATAGGTCATCTATGTACTATAGGAGGTTTACCTCTGGGTATGAGGCCTGATACTCCTGCAAGTCCTGATGTAGAGCCTCGTCAAAGATCCTGGGGGAGTTCTTGAACACCTGTGGCAGTCGTGTCTGAGTGAGTTGTCCATTAAACCCCTGGTTTGGGTCTCATCACTCAAAGGCAAAGATGGGTTGGCTTTCCTTTACCAAGGTCAGGTTAAAGAAGGCATCCTTGAGATCTAAAATGGTATAGACTCTTCTCTCCAGAGAAAGTGAGCTCAGCAGGGTATACGGGGTGGGGACTGTAGGCTGGATATCCTCTACCCTCTTGTTAACTTCTCTCAAATTCTGCACTGGGTGGAAATCATTAGTCCCCAGTTTCTTGATGGGTAGGAGAGGGGTGTTCCATGGAGATTGGCATGGAACCAGAATACCAAACTCCCTAAGGTGGTTTATGTGTTTGGTAATTCCTACCCTGGCTTCAAGAGTCATTGGGTACTGTTTTACTCTTACAGCTGAACATCAGTTTTTAAAGTTACCATTATTGGTGGCTGTTGGATGGCACTCCCTGGGGGATTAGTTTCTGCCCAAACTCCAGGGATTGTTGCCTGGAGGTACTTGAGGATAGTGGTTGGTCTCTTTTGAGGTGGTAGGGCATGCACTCTGCATTCTTCTTCTAATTGTAAACATAGGACATAGGCTGCATCCAGTCCAGTCACATCAGGAGGTCCTCTCCCAGAGAAATGGATCTGAGCCTTCAAGTCCCTACCCAATAAGGGATACGGGTAATCTGGGACCATCATAAAAGAGTGTGAAACTGTCTTCTTACCTAAGATTACTTCCCTTTTGGTAGTCCAAGGGTGTTGAGTGATTCCTGTGGCCCCTTGCACCCAGGTGTGTTTACTGGTTAATTTGTGCTCTGGTGTCAACTAGGAAGTCAACAGGTCGTCCCTCCACTTGTAGGGTCACCCAGGGCTCGGGGTGGAGGCTTGCCGAGCCTGGGCCCCTTCAGTTTTCTAGGTTCTCCAACTTAAGGATCTTGGACTTGGAGGGAGGCTGGGATCCCGTCCTTTGAGGACATTCCCTAGCCCAGTGGCCCAGCTGTTTACAGTATGCACACTGGTCTCATTTTAGGCAGGGCTGACCTTCCTGTGGGGGTTGCGGAGCTCGGGTTCCCTTTTTCATAGGGGGCCAGTCCCCCCATTTGGGATTCATCGCTCTTTTAGCCAACAATATCCTAGACAGCCCTCTAGTTTGTCTTTTTTCAGGGGTTTCTCTATTGTTAAATACATTGTTCACCACCGCCATCAGCTCAGAAAGCTTTTTGCCCTCGAAACCTTCCAGCTTTTGAAGCTTTTGTTTTATGTCTGGAGGTGCCTGATTCACGAAAGCCATGTTAATGGCCATCTGATTCTCTGGGGCCTCTGGACTAATGGGAGTATAAGTTCTGAAAGCCTCTAGAAGGTGCTTCAGGTATGCTCCAGGAGACTCATCCCTTCCTTACATCACCTGACTGACCTTAGACAAATTGTTGGGGCCCTTAGCAGCTGTCTGGAGACCCCCCATAAGAATCTGGTGATAGATCTTTAGGCATTCCCTACCTTTGGGAGTGTTATAGTCCCACCCCTCCATTGGGCACATGAGAGGAAAAGCAGCCGTAATTAAATCCTCATTCTCTGTCAGTTGCCCATCATTTCCAGGGACTGCATTTCTGCATTCCCAAAGGATGCGGTTCCATTCCTTGGTGGTGAACAGGATATTCAATAACTGTTGGTAATCATCCCAAGTGGGTCAGTGGGTAAAAAGAATGGTATCTGGGAAGGAAACTGGGGCCTGAGGCTTCTCCGTGAAGGATGGACTCTGTAACTTCCAATTATACAGGTCACTAGTAGAAAAGGTAAAGTATACTATGGGTGCAATTCCATCCTCCCTCAGGGGCCCAATCTCACTCAGGGGAAGAGCTCGTACAATTCTCCCCTCCTCATGCGAGCAAGTGTGCAATGGGCTTGTCTCAGCCATGGGAGGGGCTGACTCAGCCATGGGAGCCAGGGACGGAGACCGGGAAGGACTGCAAGAAGAGGAAGAAGCTCAGGACTTGCACTCTCTAGGTCTATCCTGAGCACACGATGGGGCCCCATAAGGGGGTGGGAGTAAATCCTCCTCTGGTGCTGAGGGGAGGACTTCAGGATCCTATGGGTTTTTGGTCTGGACTTTCTTCAGGGGAAGCAAAGTGGCTGACCCCTTAGGCCCTGATAGTGGGGGCAGCAGTAAGGGGCACCGCCAGTTGGGGGGACGGCAACCAGATATCGCCAGTCTAGGACGTAGGGGATCTGGTCAGGGTGCCCTGGTTCTCTGAAGATAACTCCTTGAACCCTGTAGATGAGGGACAGGTTAAAGGACCCTTTGACTTCAAAGGAGGGCCATTCGATGGTGCAGAGGATCTGGAGGCAGGTCTGCTTGACACAGAGTCTGGACATGTTCAAGGCCACTTGTTTGTAATCCTGAAAATGACTAAGGACTAGATCAAGGGGAGCTGAACTTGATGAGACTTTCTGGCCCATTGTGGGATAAGCTTCAAGAATAAAGAATATAAGGAGAGGAATGAGAATGAGAAGTAGGATGGAAAGTCAATAGACAAGGTGGAGCTCTGAGCAGAGGGTGAGGACAGTATGAGATGGCAGCTCCCTAGAGGGAGAAATGAAAATCTCTCAGCATGCAGAGTCAGCCGAGAAGGCCACCCCTGTCCCTTTCCCAAAAAGATTTGGCCAGCCTGTATACCATGTCAGACTTGACCAGAATCTTGTGTCTGGCCTGCCGGGATTCCACGTCGGGCTGGGCCAAGACTCTGGATGGGTCCCGCCTGGATTCCATGTCAGTCTGGAGCATGAACCCCCATCAGAGGAGGAGTCGGGGCGCCCCCCATTCTCCTCCAGCTCTGGGATCAATAGCGTGTCCGCCTGATCTCTGTTGAGCTCCAGGATGTCCGGACTACCGAAAAGCGAGAGAGAGAGAGAGAGAGAGAGAGGAAAACAGGCAGAACTTACCAAGGCTGGCTCCAGTGGCACACTCCCGTGGGCCTGGGGTATCTATTCTTGAATCCTGGACGAGCCCCCAAATGTTAGGGTTCGAGAATCGAGAATAATTCCCACAGATACCAAAAAGAATATATAAAAAGTTTATTCAAGAATTTAAAGTAATAACCGAATGGCGGCTAGCCGGGCACAGACTTCACGAGCCAAAGATGGAGTCCGGCCCCAACAATGGCAGGCAGGGGCTCTTATTGGGGCACTCCACAGAAACCCGCACACACCAAGCATCTTTTAAAATGATTGGATGTCCCCATATCCTGAGTACAGGGGACGTCTTGATTGGTAGGGGCTGTCTTCAGGGCATTGGAATGTGCTGACTGATATCTTTTAGGGCCAGAAGTTTTTGTTCATACATTATAAGGCTTTTACATGTCCAGGGTGTGCCTAATTTATAGCTTCCTTGTGGGGGGCGGTTAGCAACTGGGAAGATTTACAATATGCCTGAGCTTGCCTGGGCTTTTCTGAAGAAGCTAGCTAAAATGGAGTCAGAGCATTCTGGCTCTTCACCTTGAAGTCTTCAGTGTAGGTAGATGTCCACTCAGTCGCCGTCCAGAACATAGATGTTGAGTATCTTGCAGTTTTCTGTAAATTTTTTTAATGAATTTTTGTGTGTTCATACAGAACAACTTAATCATCTTTGTACCCCCTCCCGCACTGGCACCCTCCCATAGCCCCCCATGGGAATTCACATATTCTGTTATTTGTGTTAAGGCCTATTATGTCAAGTTAGTGTCTGAAGATGTCCCATCTCAGTGCAAGTCCATTCACTGAGGTCTAGTCGGCCTATCTAGTGTCCCTCCCTGTAAGAAGATCAGCTTTTCCTCACCCAGCAGCAATCAGTTCCTAATGTTCTTCAGCTAAGATTGGGACCTGTTGTCCATTTCCACACTTCTGTGCTGGATTTTTACCTAAGCAGCACATCCACAGTGCAATCTCTACACCTAAGACTCATGGGACATAGAACAAGGGGTAAAGGGAACACTGATGCATCTGTCAATTCATCAACAAAGCTCCATCATGAAAACAGAGGGCCAGGAACACAAAAGGTCACAAATGGCTAAAGTGTGGAGAGTAAAGAGTCTACAGAGTGTCTTACAGTTTTCACAGAACCAGAAATAGTCCTTCAGTCGTTTTTCCACATAACAGTACAAAGGCTTCACAGCGGTTTTTGGTAGCTTGAAGGTGCATTGTTCGTGTGTGTGCCCAGAGTGAAACAGGTGAGGTCACTGGACTGGGACAATTTCACCCATTCAGGACAAGGCACAGTGCTGGCATGCTGGAGGTCCAGGGGAGTGAGGGAGAGAGGAGATAGAGAGAGGAGAGAGAGAAGGAGAGAGAGATAGGAGGGAGAGAGAGAGAGGAGAGAGGAGAGAGAAAGGAGAGTGAGTGAGAGTCAAAGAGAGAGATTTGTTCTAGGCACCAGGAGTAGATGCTGGTGCTGTTTGTGAAGAGGGAAATTAGCAAGTAGTTGTATTTGGAGAAAAGATGACAAGTCATTGGGGGTTATAGATATATGATTCTAGTATCAGTCAAAATATTGGAAAGCCTGCCTTTCTAAACTTCAGTGTGCTGGGCGTGACACTGCACCATCTTGACCATGCTAACTAAACATGCACATGGTACAAGTTGTGCATTCCCCCACTTACATTATAGTTTTCTGAATCTGTCACTCCCACTGATAACTACTATTTTGATAAGTTAATTCATGAAACAATAATAAAGAATAAATGCTATTGGTTTTTGGTTTCTCACATGTTTTAAGCATGGATATTCAGTTCTGTGGCAATGGTGTCAGCATGCACAAATCCCATGCAAACTCAGGCCGACAAAATCCCTGCATAGAACTGGGGAAATGAACAGCAGACCCCAATCTTATGTGAAGAAATATTGGCAACTGATTGCTGCTGGGTGAGGAAGAGCTGATCTTCTTAAAGGGAGGGACTCTAGACATGCTGACTAGACCTCAGTGGATGGACTTGTACTGAGGAATATGTGGGGACACTGACTTGACACAGTGGGCCTTAACACAGATGGCAGAGAACATGGATTTAATTGGGGTCTCTATAGAAGGGTGCTGGTGGGGACGGGGGCATAAAGATGATTAAGATAGCTTGAGATATTCTGTATGAAATATACAAAAGTCCAATGAAAACAAGTTTTTAAAAAGCAAAAAGTAAATACCAAAAAAGACAATCAAATTTTAGTAGTAGATTTTCTAGTTTCATTTAAGATATTGGGGGAACTTTTTAAGCATCCAGCCTTTTATCGTGCTTGTGTTTTTATGTGTAGATATCTATTCTTGTGTGTTGTTGTTGTGCCATATCACCATGAAGGTGTCCCCTACACTTTCAATTGTGAGGAAAAGGTGTTCCACATTCTCACAGGCTCCTTTGCCTCTGTGTGTACTCAGAGCAGGAGTAAATATGCTGGAACTGCCTGCCTCTCTCTTCCTCTCTCCTATGTTCTTTCTCCTCTCTACTCCCTTCCAGCCTTGACTTTCCACTGGTTACTTCTGAATAATGACTGTACTCATAATATATTCCTAATTAAACATTCAGTGTTCTTTATTTTCTTAACAAATCTCACACTTTGCAAGTAATTTAAAAGTAATACGTAATCTGATTAAATAAGTATGATATATTTGTATGTTCTCTGACTTTATTAAGTCACTATTGATTTCTTGGTTGGTCAATATCAGCATTTATTATGCTGACATAATTGTTCATCAGTCAACTACAACCTTCCAAATTAAGTCATTTAAAAAATATTTACTATAGATGTGTCTGTGTATACATTCTTGAGTTTCATTTTATTAGCCATATATTGAAGTAGAATTCATGCTTAGTTTCACAAACCAGAGACATTTATACAACATGCTCTGTAAACTCATAGATTGCCTTACTCAGTATGAACAGCTTTTGCCTGTAAAAACCATTTCACGGCACGGCCTCTTACTGCAGAGGGCGGTGATCAGTGCTGAGACTCACAACTTTTCACATGATGGGAAAAAGTGACTGTGATTGGATTGTCTATGTCAACCCACCGTCCAGGCTGCGGAGCATCATGAAAAAGGAACAGCAAGAACAGAAGAGGCAGACGGTGGGGGCGTGGGGAGGAGTGCTGTGAAACTGGCATTCGGGTATGACATATCTGCTACACTCACATACTAATTCACAGCACCTGTGGTTACCTGTACAACATCTTCAAAAGATCAAGGCAGTAAACAACTTCCAGAATGGAGAGAGGGGATTCTGATATCTTGCCTCTAGATGAGGATCTAATGACAGCTGATGCTGCTGAGGATGGGAAAGTCACTATTGTTCATTGGGGGGCAGCCAGTGACAGGGTGTGCATGCCCAGGGATAACTCCAGACACATACACATATGGGCACGAGTAAAGGATATGAACTTGGGAGGGAAATGGAAGGTAAGCGGGGAGATGGGAGCTCCAGGGATGGAGTGTGGGGTGGATGAGCAAGGTATGTTATGTGTTTAAGAAATTTTCAGAATAAACAATGATTTTTGGAAGAAAATATTCTACCTCCGGACAATGCATGAAGGACGGTGGGTGCTCTAGTGCTCTTCAGCGTGGTTCTAAGGTGTCACTTGTCACTACTGTCCTCATCTTGATAACAGGATGACAGCATTTGGAGGGTGAGGGTCAGCATAACTTTCCAAAGGCAGCACATGTGAATTACAGGCCCACAGTATTAGCTATGAAATGACAAAAATTAAAGCTTTTCTATTTTATAATGGTAAAATGTTCTGTGTGTTTTATCAATATGAAAGATAATAACAAAGAGAAATGGTCCCCTAGGAGACAAGTCAGGTTTGCTCCAGACTGCACCTCTGCCATCAATTCTGGTCACTTTGCTAAGGGTAGGTAGTGTTAGCATTGCATAGCATTGTGCTGAGAATCCCCCTCTGCTGCCCATGGCTGCAACTGTAAATGCGATCTGGGGGTAGAACGGAAAGTGTGGACGGTTCTGTGTTAGTCAAACCCCATGTTGTAAATGTATTTTACTGATGGTGCATGAGAATAATATTAAAGTATTTGATACCATCAAAATCATCTCCGTCAACATCTCCATCATCAGCACTTCCTTCATAAGCATCATCAGAGTCATCAGACTCATCAACACCAACACCACCATCTTTAACATCAGCATTATCAACATTACCATCATCAGCATTGGCGTTATGCCATCAATATTGAAACCATCAATATCACCATCTCTATCATCAGCATCAACATCCTTAGCATCAGAATCATCACTGTGATCACCAGCAGCAGCAACACCCTCACCATCATCACGCTACCATTTCCCCTTCCTCTGTTTTCAGTGTCCTGTACTAGCCTCTCTTACCCGGCCCTGCTATAGAGGAGCTTCCACCAAGCTTCCACGTTATCAACATCTATCCGGATCCATTTATACCTTTTTACCTAGACACCAAACCATCCCTCATTCAATGTTCTCCCAATAGTTTGAACATAAGGGTTCCCTCTCCCCTGTAATTTGTGTTTATATCATTTTGCTTTGGTGTGTGTGTGTGTGTGTGTGTGTGTGTGTGTGTGTGTGTTTTAATATGTTTGGGGAACTGAATTCAGGTCCTCATGCTTGTAAGGCAAACACTTTACCAACTGAGCTTTCTCCCTGGTCCCATTTGTTTAGTTTTTAAGCTACATGCAGTGCTGTTCCATGAAACATTATTATTTGTGTGAATAGCTTCTTTCATCCACTGGAGAATGACTGCCTGATTCTGAGAACACAGGCATCAGACATAGCAACAGCTTAGCAGACATCATAGCCTCCCCTGTGCTGCATCCCAGATGGAACTTAAATGAGATTCAGAACTCTGAGGTATTCCCAAGTCTGGGGAATCTCCAGAGAGGAAAATGACAATCACAATGGGATACAGAGGAGAAAAGTATAGAAGAAGCAGCTCTGCTGTGTGTGAGTGGTTGGTGGGGCAGGTGTTGCAGTGGAGCAGGCTGGCACAGAATTGTTTACAGCATGGTGTCTTCCTATTCGTACATAATTATTATCCCTTTGGTAATGCAGACAGGGCTATTCCAGGGGTCAGAAGTCCTAAAGGAACAGATGGTAATACAGGCTAGTAGAATTGAAATTATTTTCCCGTGGCAAATTTTTATCTACAGATGGCAAAAGTTTATGAACATTCATTACAACCATTTGTTTTTTTCCTACTGTAAATGAGAAGCTAGTTTTAACTATCTTTTGAGGCATGATTGACAGGTAAGAAGACATAGGTATTTAATGCATGCAACTTGCTGAATTTAGAAGCAAAAATTTAACCATGAAGTTATGCCATTTGGGGGCATTTTGAAGCATAAGGGTAATTCATTTTCTTCCAAAAGTTTTCTATCTACATTTAAATTTTTAGTGCATTTTTTAGTGTGTTGGTTTGTGTGTATGTGTTTGTATGCAGATGCATGTGTGTGTGTGTGTCTGCACATGCATGTGTATGTACAAATGTGGAGGCAAGAAGTCAGCCTCAGAGTCTGTTCACATTTTTTGAGACAACCTTTCTCATTGGCTTGGGACTAACCAAGTAATCCAGAATGGCTGGCCAAGGACCCCCAGGTCTGCCGTTCTCTGCCTCCCAGTGCTGGCCATGGACCCCCAGATCTGCCAACCTCTGCCACCCAGTGCTGGGATCAGAAATGTGTGCCACTATGGCTGGCATTTTTACAGGGTTCAGGGGATGAAGCTTAGGTCCTCATGCTTGCACTGTAAGCCATTCACATCTGCGGCTACTCTCCAGCCTGCTCCCATGTAATTTTATTATCATCTAAATTACTTTGTTTTTATAGGGAAAACTTAATGTAAAATCTGCCCTGGACCATTGTATTTAAAGCATTCTTTCTGACAACCACCAAAACTCAGAGAAGGAAAGCGATGTGGGCAAGACCACACAGCTTGGAAGGCTGTAGGTTAGGAGCCTAACTATCCTTCTGACCTCACCATTCACTCCAAATTTGAAAATATCTGATGAAGACATGTTGAGCGATCCTAAAGATTTAGGTAAAACCAAGTTTGGAGTACGTCGCTAATGGCTTGTTTAGGACCAGGCACACCTTTGTAATAATAAACTTCATTTCATTTCTGATTGGTTTTTATAAAGTCTGTAACACTATCAATTCTGTTAGACATTTTCCTGAGAAAATGGCTCTTGAAATGTAGATTTGGTGTTTTAAAAGGGGGATAAATCGTCTTTTTCTAATAAGATTAGGGCAAACTTCCCGGCACCACTTCCCCCTTTGTGACAGGAGAAGGTTTATTCAAAGCTTGTGATACAGAATGTGTCCTGGGAACACTATGCTTATTACTCAGCATTTAAAGGCAATAATTTCAGGATACTTAACCTCATAGATTTTCTAATGCAGTAATATTAAATAAAAAACACCCTAAATGCAGTAGATGGAAACCCTTCATGTGCAATTAGCAAACATTAAAATGAAATTTTAATATTGTATTATTCTTTATGCCCCAGTGAATGGAATATTATTTAAATTGATATGACATAAGAGGATATAAATAATTCCTAAGTGTAAATTTAAACTAGAATTTCAGAGTTTGAAATCAGTATTATCAATTCCCTATTTCCCACTGTATCATTTATTACCAGCCTGAAGATTTTTTTTTCTCAATGAGATTAAATTAGCATTAGGGCAATGGTAAACACTACACATAAATATAAAAATTACTATTCTGAAAATCTAGTTGAAAAGAAAATAAATAAATTGGTGTGGTATCAAATTCCATCTTCCCTGGAAGAGCTCAGATACAGTTCCAAGCATAAGCAATACTCCATGACTTCTTTCGCAATCAAAAATGAAGTTTATTAAAGCCTGAAAGCATAATTTCATTATCTCCTCCTCTAGATACACAAACTAAGTTGCAGAAAAGCTGTGGCATGAGAGAGAGTCTGATTAGCTTCATGCCACTAGTGGATTCAAGCAGGGAGAAGCCAGCTCTGCTGAAACACTCGGGCCACCAGGTACAACTCCCCTTTGGCTTTTCTGTAGGACGCACAGAAAAGCCTATCTTCCAGAAAACCCTCTTTGAAAACCCTCTTTCCAAATATGTTCAAACTTATTGTGGTCCTTCCAATCTGTTGACCAAAACTTTCTAGTCAATGTTGTATATATGATGCTTTGAGGAAGTCACAGAATTTGCATACTGAAGACATACATTGGACAGGAAGACGAGGCTTCCTAAGGTAGAGAAAGGTGGTTGTTCTTCCTGTGCTGGGCCGTGTTGGTTCCATGCCTATTTATTGTTGGCAACCAAGAATCAAACAGACTCATCCTGAGTTGAGGGCATGACGAAGTTCAAAATATTGATTTCTAACATCCTCTCAACATTCTATGTCCAGGACTTCCCTGCTTCAAAAGAAGTCGGAAGGGTTAATAGATTTAATAAGATGCCGTGGAGTGTCTCCTGAATGTGCTTTGTCTGTCAAACATGGAATAAGTTGCTGTGGTGTGGACATAGGATGGGTGGGTAACCGGCATGGCAGAGGAAAGACAGGGATGTGCAGTGCTTGCTGAGAGGGACTGAGGAGTTAGTGTGAATATTTGACCCTGAAAGCACAGAACAGCTCAGAGCTGGGAGGCACTAAGAACAGTTAGGTCACAGAAACTGAGTGTGTGTTTGTTTTCCTACCTGTAGAGACTTAGAACTCTCCTACATAACGCCTCTCTTCTGTCTCACTTGCAGAGGAACTTGGGTTAAATCTTTGAACTGATTAAACCAGATAAATCCTTGTGGCTATTGAGAGGTCAAGGGGACTGGTGCTCAAAGACAGAAGACTACAGGAGGCCTGGGTGCTGGGGTCTAGAGCCCCTCTCTCTGTCCTTCCCAGCATTCCTAACACAAACATATGAGCTCATATCCCCAGGCAGGAGAGCAGACATGTTTCCCCCAACTCACAAACTCAATGTTTGTGTCTGTCCCTGAAAAAAAAAAAACTCTTCAGACCCCTCGCCTGGGATCAGAAAAGCCCATCTGAGCATCCAGAGATCCAGTTATGCCCAGCTGTGCCCTTTAAGTATAAGTGTATCTAGGAATGTCCAGACCTGATAAATTTTCAGAAACTATGAAGACATAGAACAGTGACAACAACACCAATCATAGCTCTAAAAGACCCAAACTGAGTTAAACAGGCAAGGCAGGTGGAGCTTAGATGTGTTCTACAAAATCCAGTCATGTACCCCTGGAAGGGGTTGGAAGAACAGAGCCATAGGCAGAGGGAGGCAAAGGTGGTACACGTATTCTTCATACAGGATGGTCACAGGCACTGTATCAAAAAGTATCCAAGTGCGCACAGACTCAGAAGATGCATAGAGTTTTAAAATATATAATAGGAAATGTATGAAAGATACCTGGAAGTTGGGACACTAAAGATGTATGGGAAATAGTTGATATTGTTTCTAGAAAACTAGGACACAGGGAAAAGTCAGAACTATCATTTCGTTCAAGAGTTTAAGAAAGCCTGCATTTAAAAATGATAGACAAGTATATTTTTCTACATTAATAAAACAGTGAAAACAGTGCACCTCCAGATTTTAAAAATATTTTATTTATTATTTTTATTTTATGTGTATACGTGTATTTCCTACATGTAGGTAAGTGCACCCATGTCATGCAATGCCCGCAGAGGACAGAGTGATTGTCGGATCCCCTGGAACTGGAGTTACAGACAGCTGTTAGCTGCCATGTGGGTGCTGGAACATGAACCTGGGTCTTCTGCAAGAGCAGCCAGTGTTCGTAACTGCTGAGCCATCGCTCCAGGCCCTTTATCTCCAGATTTTAAGTCAGCTTTATGGAAGTCTTGGTTTATCTGAATCTGGAAGCCATGGTTGATGTTGGTGTCAATCCTGATGACCTACACTCTTGGTGGACTCTGCATGTGGGCTAGGCCTACCCAGAATCTAAGCCAACACAGGACAATGCATGCTAACTCTCCATGCTTTGAAAGTGGATAACATGGTATCTTATAATCAGAACTTATGGTTATCCTCAGATGGAGGCCTCAGGACTTAGGCATGCTCTTTGTGTCAACTGTGAATTTGGTAGTTGCCTTGATGTCATTCAGAACTTAGCTTTGCAGCTCCCAGGATGTTTCTACATGGATATCCCTGCCCCAGTGCCCAGGGGTCAAGTTCTATTTATATTGCTAGGACACTGTCACCTTCAGACCACAGATTGGGGCACCAGTGAGCAATTCTACCTAACAATGGCCTGATGACTAGACTCTCTGAAGTATCAGATCTCATGACAGAGACCAAGGTATTTTCCAATGAAATTTCCTAGATACTATATTGTTAACATAGTGAACTACAACCTGGGTCCCAGGGCTGAACATTTTCACTAACTTGATGTTGAAGGCCCGACCACTGAGCTCTCCACTTCTTTAACTTTCTCTATAATACGATCCATTCCATAGCTCCTACCTTATCCAGCCTGGGCTGGCTTTCTCTTTTACATGGCTGATTAGTGCCTAGGGATCCCTAATACCTTCAAGTGGAATACTATTGAAAGATTACAAGTATCAATTTATTACCTTACATGTTTTCTTCTTCCTTAAAAATATATGTTCCTTAGGTAGAGAGGGTGCCAGTGGGGACAGGCGTATAAAGATGATTAAGATTGATTGTTCTAGTTTGTTTCTCCATTACTGTGACAAAACACTCTGACCAATACCAACTTGGGGAGGAAAAGGTTTATTTTATCTTACATCTCTCAGGTCATAGTTCATCAGGAAGCCCAAGGTAGGAACTCAGGACAGGAACCTAGAGACAGGAGCTGGAGCACAGACCATAGAGGAATGTTGCCTACTGGCTTGCTCCCCTGTCCCCTGCTCAGCCTGCTTTCTTATACAACACAGGCCCACCTGCCCAGGGGTGGCACCACCCACAGTGGGCTGGACCCTCCCACATCACTCAACAGTCAAGAAGATGCCGCACAGACATGGCCACAGGACAGTTCAATGGAAGCAATTCCCCAACTGAAGCTCCCTCAACCCAGGTGTGTCAAGATGTAGAGGGTGCCAGTAGGGAAGGGGTATAAAGATGATTAAGACTGATTGAGATGTTCTATATGAAAAACACAGAAAAAATCAATGAAAACAAATTTAAAAATTAAATAATAAAATCCCTAGATTTTAAAAGATATGCAACCAGTGGGTCATATTTAAAGTCCAGGATACATAATTCCATGACTTGGACACCTATGGACAGACAGTACGTAACTAGTAGGCATCTTATAATAAGTTCTTGGAAAACTTTGTTTTCCCTGAACACCCTGATAGCTGTAAAACTGTATTTCTTTTTTCTTTATTATTTTATTTTTAATTTTCTACCAGCACATATGGTGGAATTCTACTATAGGCTCCAGGCTTCCCATTTAACCTCAAAAATGAAGAGAAAGCAATTCAGGAGGTGGTTAAGGATATGTCAGAGGCACAAACTCAGCTTAAGGCATTATGAATTTTCTGTGGAGAAAATGCATTTATTCATTCTGCTCCAAGTCAAGATGGTGGAAACCCATTATCTCAAACTCTGAAAAAAAATCCCTTTGGGATGTGAATAGCCTATGAAATATTTCAGTCAAAAATGAAATTTTTGTAGAAAGTGAGGGTCCAGTTGAAACTGATAATAGAGCTTAGACTTGCAATCATCAAAGCTTTCTCTGAGTCTTCCAGATAGAAAGGGGCATGGAGAGTTAATGGGCGATATTATCCTAATTATTATTGTATAGCATAAGAGGGCCGATCTATTTCTGTAGAATAATGGAGCTGGGATGAGATTCGACAGCATCTGTCACAATAAATGCAAATATATAGAGAATTGACAATGAGCCATGATCTCATAAGTGATTCTATTTTCCATCTGAATAATGACAATGCTGCATTTGAGGCTCAGATGACAGATACCTTCCAAGCTCTCAGGGGCCGGCACTGGAGACCCTGCATAACTGCATTTGCAGGGGTGAATGTATTTGAACTTGGAGTTTTCGAAACCTCTTTATGTCTCTAGAGAATGTTTGAGGTACTTTTGAGCTCATGTCTCAAAAACATTCCTTTTCACAGGCGTTCATTAATTAGTTTTCATCTGCCTGCTCTGTGCTCGCATCTTAAGCGCATGCAAAAGACACGGTTTGTGCCCCAAAGGAGCTTACAGTTGTGTTGCAGGAGGCACAGGTAGAGCTATCTTGTAACCCCAGTGCAACTCAGGTGCTGAGGGCTCAATTGCTCTTGAGCTCAGTGCAGTCAGTGCTATCTACAAAAGATAAGGCTGTAGGACTCAATGAGGTCCTTGAGGAGGGGATGTGACTGCTGTCTTGTGGTTTGGAATAGGCGCCGATAGACAGAGGGGGAAGGATAGAAGAAAGCTAGATGTACTAAACAAGACAAAGATGCAGAGCACTGTAAAGGCAAGTGTGGATGGACCACTCTCAAAACCTCTGTGGGACCAGGTCAACTGAGCCAGCCCGGCTATACTGTCTTCAGGGACCAGAACCTCCAACAGTCTCTTAGCTTTTTTTCTGATTAATGGAGTTCAAGCAGTGTAAACCCGTGAACTTTCCTTGTAAACCAGTTCCATAATATTGCAGATTCATGGAGGCATGGGGCAGAGTGTCCTGGGCCACCTGCTTGCAAGCCTTGACGTGTCCACACAATTATGCTCCATAGTATTCAATAACACACTGATGCCCTGTATCCATTCTAGACTGGTGAAATGCTAGGTATTACACTGTCCCTTCCCTGATCTATCAGGTCACAAACGTTTGACTTCTTCTCTTATGTTTGTGGTCTGCTTGATTCTGCCTGAAAATTAAAGCTGTTTTTGTTTCAAAATTCCCCAAACACAATCATGCCTTGTTATCAGAAACAGACTTTTGGGTTTTTTTTTCACAGTTATTTAGAATAATATTTGTAATAAAAATAGCTTCAGTTTTGTGACTCTGACATTTGCTTAGAATGAAGACAAGAACAGGGTGTGCCTCGGCTCATTATGTAAACCTTATGCAAACAGAAGAAACGTGTCTTCAGGCCTATGTGGAGAAAGCAGTTGCCTTTCCTTGGATCTCGTAACTAGCAAGTGGTCTATCACAGGCACTTGAACTGCTAAAAGGGTGGTCTTCTGACCATTTTTCCACCCTCATGGGGGAAGTAAATGGAACAATGATGGGTTAGTTAAAATAGTCAAAGTGGCTGCCCCAAATCCTGAAAGCAGTTAGCTTCTCTGGTGAATCCCTAAAGGGCATGAGCTATAGTGACTGAGTTTTCACAGGTTCTGAAGAACAGTGGGGGCACAGGGTGCAGCTCATGTGTTTGGCTGCTGCACATGTAAGTCAAGTTCAGTTTCTCCTCAGACATTACTCAGTAATACTCCTTGCTCTTCAATTTGGTTCAAGAAAAGTGGTCTCAACTGAGAGGAACGGGCATGGCTATTTCCTTGTGTCTGTGAGGTAATGGGCTGGAGAGGGGCACAAAAATCTAAGCCAATAATGTCAAATGAAATCATTAAGGTTATGGAAGCTGCACATGTAAGTCAAGTTCAGTTTCTCCTCAGACATTACTCAGTAATACTCCTTGCTCTTCAATTTGGTTCAAGAAAAGTGGTCTCAACTGAGAGGAACGGGCATGGCTATTTCCTTGTGTCTGTGAGGTAATGGGCTGGAGAGGGCCACAAAAATCTAAGCCAATAATGTCAAATGAAATTATTAAGGTTATGGACAGTGAAAGAGATGACCAGCTTATGGAGGACACAGAGGAGCGCTGAGACAAGCCACAGAGTCAGACGGCAACAGAACTGACACTCCCAGGAAGTTCATACATTTAGGGGATGGATTAGACCTGGAAGAGCTTACTTGGAGTTTGGAATCCAACCCAAGTTGCTGTTAATTCTAGAAGTTGACAGTGTGTTTTTTCCCTCTCATAACCTGATTCTCTACCTTGTGAAAATGAACCCTGGAATATCCCATCTAGTCCCATATCAGGCTTCTGGAATGGTCCTCTTGGCTTATCACCAGGAGAAAGGGAGAAGATCCACGTTCGACTCATAGAATTTATTCTTCCTCTGTATTCAATCTTTAGTGGAGACAAGACATTTCAGCTTTTATTTCTCCAAGAGTGATTGTTCACTCTGGTCCCAACATTACTTCTTTCATTCCTGACCCATTTCTCTCTGTCTAGCAGATTCACTAGCTTGTTTTAAAGACAGATAAAAATCTTAATGTTCCAAAATTATATACTTACTTCAGATCTTCTATGGCTGTTAATAGATGTTACATAAAAGGAAGATTCTTTGAGCAAACATGTTTTGGACAAAACAATCAACAGCAACTTCTAAAGAGGGCTGGGAGGACTGGTTTGATGGTTCAGATGTAACAGCAAAACTTCTTCATCTTAACTGCAACTGAAGCTGCACTTTCACCTATGGCCTTTCCTGGCCTCTGAGTGCCAAGCCTCAGCTGCTCTCTGTGACCCCTTCATGCTTTCAACACCAGAACCATGCAGGAGACTCTTACACATTACCAAGTCCTGCTTCCAGCTTGAGAAAGAGGCTCGGGTCCCCTCTGTGTGCTGACCCTGAGGAAATACCTCCCAGAACACTCCACCACAGTGATGCTGGTCTCGTTAATTAAAGCTGATTTTTCAGCCCCAGATAACCAGCATCAATTTTCCCAGGAAAGCAAAGGTTTTACTTCAGGTTCTGGTCTCTTCTTAATCACAGCTGATTCTTCAGCCCCAGCAGACCAGAACCCACAGATTCTTAATTCAAAATCTCACACGAACAGCCCTGATAGTCTCCACTTCCCTGTGAAGCTTCACAAGCCAGGCCTCCATTGTCCACAACTCTTTCAACATAACTGTTGCAAGCTCCACAGCAACAAACTCTAAGCACACAATGGCTTTTCCAGCCTCAAGTTTGGAACACTTCCAAAACCTCCCCAAAACACCAAGGTCAGGTCTGTCACAGCAATACCCCACTCTCGGTACCAATTTCTGTCCTAGTTTGTTCTTCATTGCTATGATAAAATACTCTGACCACTACCAACTTGGGGAGGAAAGGGTTTATTCAGCTTACATATCCCTGGTCACAGTTCATCTGGGAGCCCAAGGTGGGACCTCAAGGCAGGAACCTGGAGACATGAGCTGGAGCACAGGCCATGGAGGAACACTGCTTACTGGCTTGCTCCCCTGGCCCCTGCTCAGCCTGCTTTCTTATGTAACACAGGCCCCCCCCTGCCCAGGGGTGGCACCACCAACAGTGAACTAGGCCCTCCCTCACTACTGGGAGTAAAAAGGATCAAAGCATTAATAAGGAGCGTGGGCATGCCCTGGCAGGCTCAGTCCCAAGTCAGAGTGGAGAGTGTGGATTTGGGTCCTAGGCGTTCCACATCTCCGTGCCCTTCACAGTGTTTTGCACCATCTAAGAGGCAGAACCACACGATCCTAGGCTGGGGTCCTTCAATTTGGACCTGCTTTGGACCTGCACTCTTCTGGTGAGGACTTCTGGGCAGGGTGTCCCCTTTATGTACAAGTTTATTTATTTACATCTGTGTTTTCGGGGTTTTGTCTCCCTTAGCCCAATCTAGCCTCGAGCTTCCCACACAGTTAAGCTGACCTTGCACACCTGGGCCTCCTGCCCACATCTGAGTGATGGGATGACACTGCATGTACCACCACGCCCTGGTTGTGTGACACTGGGGATGGAAACCAGAGTTGGTGCATGCTAGTTACAAGGCTGTACCATCAGTCCCCTCTTTTTTTTTTTTGTTTTTTTGGCCTTTTTGAGACAGGGTCTCCTTGTAGCCCCAGCTGTCCTGAACTTACTATGTAGACCAGGCTGGCCTTGAACTCACAGAGATCTGCCTGCCTCTGCCTCTGCCTCCTGAGTGCTTGGATTAAAGTCGCCATACGCCACCACGCCCGGCTAGTCCCCTCCTTTTTAAAGATTTATTTTGTTTTTAATTGTGTGTGGGTTTGTACACTTGATCGGTGCCTGCAGAGGACAGAAGAAGGCCTCGGATTCCTTGATGTGGTTGCTAAGAATCGAGCTATGATCATCTGGAAGACCAGGGAGGACTGTAAACTTCTGAGCTTTTCCTCCACCCACTCATTGCTTTAAAGTTTACTCTTCATTTTCTTGGCCCCAGGATCTCACACTATATATACAGAGAGCCTTGGCCAAACGTATTCTAACTCATGGCAGCCCTCTGACCCCTGAGTGCTGGGATTAGACTCATACACCATTGTGCATTGCTCCCAAGTCTACTTGGATGTGACCCTGTTGAAATCACTGTTCTTACCTCTTGGCTGGCTGTGCTGCTGGCTGTCTGCTGTT
>NW_008337322.1:4172947-4191248 GCF_000622305.1 Nannospalax galili | reverse complement strand
GCCCCCCCCCCCCACCTTTTGAGCACCTCACATTTGTATTTATTTTCAGAGCGGGAATGTTTGGCTCATCAGAAGTCAATTTAGTAAGTTATTGTCCCCTACTTCTTCCTTCTCTCCAGACACTTTAAAAATCCAGAACTAAAGTGGAAGCCCTTCACACATGCCTCCTTTTCCTTCTAAGGAAGATGCTTTATAACCTTAACACATATTTTAAACATATAGCATCTATAAAGAGAATAGTCTTCTAAAACAGAAGTAGAGAATTATATATAAGGAGAGTTATTCTCTGCTTCCTGCTCTGGGTCTAAAATACATTAATGATCAGCAAATAAGTTTGAAAGGCATTTGCTAAGGAAATATTTCTTCTAATTAAGTAATGAGGACTACCCAAGTGTTCTTATATTTTTAGAAATTCTGACTTAATTTTGCAGCTAAACAACTAAGTAACTATCAATGCCATGCCAGCAGTACATGGGAAGTTACACCGCACTTGTAATGAGTTTAGGTAGAAGGTAGAGGCTTAGACCACATTCTGCTACTGACTTACTGAGTGGATCTGATAATTTACATAATACTTTGACCTCAAATTTACTGTTTCAAAAGAACTTACCATAAAACCTACCAGTGGTGTCATCTTGTATAACAAAAGTGAGCCAATGATCAAAAGTTTTAAAAGTTCTAAAATATAAGCCTGGAACGGTAGAGTACACCTTTAATACCAGCACTCAGGAGACTGAGGCAGGCTGATCTCTGTGAGATTAAGGCCAGTCTGGTTTACACAGTGAGTTCCATGACAGCTGTGGCTACAGGGAGACCCTGTATCAAAATAAACAAAACAAAACAGAAAGTTCTAAAATATGGCTATAAGACACTGACCCACACTGAAGGACATTTAGAGACACCAGTCAGACTCTATAGGCCTTATTTTGTATATGAAAGAATATATTAAATTGAGTGGGGGCCAGTGGGGGTAGGTGCTGATAGGAGAGGGGATTTAAATACCATCAGATCATATTATATGAAAATTGCAAAAAGGTCAGTAAAAGTACAAAATTGTTTTAAAATATTGATGATTGAAATTGGATATGTGCTTTTACAATTTTTGAGGTTATAAAGGTGGGTATCAGTTGGGCAAAGTCATTACACTGAATATTTGCATCTTAAAATGAAGGGCCATAAACTTTGGTAAAATGTCTTTTCTGTTCACAGTTTATTCAATACAACTTTCATCTGAGAGAAGATATGGTTAATATGCTAAAGGAATGGGGCAGTCAATAGACTGTTAGGTAAAGAGCTTGGAAGCCCAGATGTTAAACCACTTACGTCTTGTGGACTCCAGACAAAAAGACCTCTAAGCCAGTCACCACGTTAATTAAATCCTGCTTTTACATGTCTCCAAATGCACCTAGGACAGCTTGACAAAAGTGACCTGTGTCTTGAACGCTGGATCCCTGGTGACTTTCTTCATCAGGGCTTCAAGAAGTCTGCTTTTCTGTGGGATTCAACAGACCCATGTTGAGGATGAGCTGGAGGGAAGTGAAACCATCTTTCTGCATATCCTCCCCGTTCATTGCCTTTGCTTTCTGTTAGTGTACCACGGCTGAAACAATCAATGCTGGGAAATTTTGAACCTCTGCTTGGAGCAGAGAACAATTAACACCCAAGCAGATGGACCCTTTTAGTCTAAGTATCAACAGAACTAGTGGAAAATGGCTCCACAAGATGCAGCCAGCCATCTTGCTTTAGGTCAGCTGTGAATGCTTTGTGAAATGCAGTCTATGCTTTTATCTACCTACCTAAATACGGGTGGAACCTTCCCCAAAGCTTCCCAGATAGAAAAAGCTTGAGAGAAAGGGTTTTGCTTTTATGCCTGCTTTGTTTTAGCTTCTCATGCTCTAGTTGTTGATTCATTTCGCTGTGAGTTCGTCTGCTGCTGCTGCTGCTGCTGCTGCTGCTGCTGCTGCTGGCCTCTGAGCTGCAATCCCTTTGACAGTGGAACCCTGCTCCTTCTGCTCTCCAGAGTGGACTGAAGACCACTGGCTCCCCAGGATTCTCCAAGCCTCCAGCCCTGGTTGGGACTGCTGAGTTTCCAGCCTTGTGAATCTCATCCTTTCCAGTGTGAGGATGGTCAGTAACGGACTACCCAGCCCATGCTGTGTAAGCCAGGGTGAAGATGGCCAGTGACGGACTACCCAGCCCTTGATGGACTTGGTTATTTTTTGTCAAATGACTCCAGGAACATGAGTTGATTAGATTCCTTGGCCTCTTCGAAGGGGTCCTCAGGAGGCTCTGGAGGAAAGCTGGAACTTCGCAGCCTCTGTTGTCTGCCAGCTCATAATGGTTTACTGAAGGCAGGAAGCCGTGGCCAGCCACATTGCTTTGAAGCACATTTTAAAAACTGGCTGTTAGCAGTAAGGGGCAGATGAACACACTGGTACTCACAGCAAGAGTAAGAATTGCCACAGCTTCATGGGTTCTGGTTCCAAACTCTCTGACATACAGTTTGTGTGTGTGTGTGTGTGTGTGAGTGTGTGTGTGTGTGTAAAACTCTCTGACTTGTGTGTGTTGTGTGTGTGTGTGTGTGTGTGTGTGTGTACCTGTTGATATGTATATATGTGTTTTTGTGTGTGCACATGTGCATGTGGAAGTCATAGGTTAAAGTCAGGATGTCTTCCTCCATTGCTTTTCCACTTTAATGTTTAATGTATATTTTCATTGACTTTCTGTGTATTTCATATAATACATCTTAATCCTAGTCAGAATCTCTCCTCATTTGGCACGCCTCCATTTTCCACCTGCCAGATTTCATGAATTATGTCATATATGTTAAGGCCTAGCAAGTCAGGTCTATGTACTCAGAAATCCCTGGCTGTGAGTTCATCCGCTGAAGCCTGGTCAGCGTCTACCTTATTTTTTGGGACAGGATTTATCAGTGACCCTGGAACTCACCAATTCAGCTAGACTAGTGGGCTATCATTCCCCCAGGATCTTTTTGTTTGCTTCCCAACACTGGAGATGCAGGCATATGCCATCATGCCCAGCTTTTTACATGGGTTCTGAGGATTTGAGTACACATGCTTATGCTTGCCAAACAAGTACTTCACCTACTGAGCCATCTCCCCAACCCCTCGGTTATATGTCTTATCTTTACCTCAAGTTCCTCTAAAGCATGGAGTCAGTAAGAGTTGGCAAGCTGCTTCCTGACTTGCTCCATGACTTTTTCTGTTTTTGTAAATAAAACTTTATTGGAACACAATCATTGCAACCCATTTGTATGGCTGGTTTTGTAGCACAATTGCGGTGCTGATGATTTGTATAGAAGACTGTGTAGTCCGCTCCTTAGCTCATAGGTTGGCACCAAATTTCAGTAGCAAGGCTCTGAGTCAGCCAAGACATAAAGCTGGTGTTGGTAAGATGATCTGTGTCAGAGAAGATTCTGGGCTCCTCGTTTAGAAATCCATTTACTCCTTCACCTCTACACTGTGTATTAGTTATTATTTATTACTTTTAATTTTAAGCAAATTCACTTAGTAATTTTCAAGTAATTTGTCTGAAGATCAAGGCTGAGGTTTTTCGAGCTCCCGATCTGTCTTGCTTTATGCAGCGTGCACCACTGTTTCAGATACTAGAAGATCTGTATATGAAAAAATTTGTGATTCAGAAATTTGATATTTTTTTACCATCAAATTTTCATCAAATCAGCCTTCCTGAGTCATACTCTAATTACATCCACATGTCTTTAAACTAGTGTTAAAACTTCACAGACCCTTAGATGTTCTTGGGAAATGTTCCAGAAGATCCTTGCTCTTACATGTATGCTCCTGGCCTTTCTTATTCTTTCTCTGGGTCAAATTAAGCCGAATCAGGAAATGTCCTTATAATTGTGAAAATGCTTCTTCAATTGCTCGCTGTCAGTTCTTTCATTCATAAGAGGATGGAAAAGTATAGTTGCCAAAGTTGCTCAGAAGATAGAGGCCCCAAACACAGAGCACTTGGAAGCTGGAACAAGTGATCTAACGCACAGACTTATTGGTATCCCATTTACGAATATGTCTTCACAGACGAGGATGTCAATGAAATGATAAGAAAAATGAGGCTTAAAGGAGAGAAAGAAGGTAACAACGAGGAGCAAAAGGAGGAAAGGCAGAACGAACCCTAGAAATTTGTGCTAAAGTTCGACTTAGAGGGTTAAGAATGCACAGGAGGTGGTCTGTGCCAGGACAGCTCCCTGTGGCATGAGGGATCAGCTCTGAGCCAGCCAGGAGGATGGAATTCTGCTTCAACAGACGTGCCATGGTGGCTTGGCCGGATAGGAAGCCAATGGGACCATAGACTTAGGTGAGAGCTGACTCCCACTGTAGTCCAGCATGCCTGCCATCCAACCATCTCATAATCTATGCTTTCCTCAACCACTTTTGATCTGTGTCTACAGTTCTTTTAAAAAAAAATAATTTATTGAGATTTCAAACATGCATATAAGTTGTCTTGATCAAATCCATGCCCACACCCTCCCCTCCAACTAGTCCCATATCTCCCCATCACTTTTCTCTGATAACTTCATGTACTCCTTTTTTTTTCAAATGGGGCTTTTTGCTACTCTACCACTCCCCCCTCTGAAGAGGTAACCCTAAAATAGACCAAGAAAGAAAAGAGTGTCTACAGTTCTTAAAGAAGAAAATGTGGACGAGTACTGCCAGCCCCACAATGAGGAAATCTCATGGTCTAAACTCTGTTGGTTTGAGGCTTCTTACAGTGGGAGCCATCTGCCACAGTTATTTGTTTGTTTGTTTATTATTATTTTTTATTTTTGTAGGGTTTTTTTTGTTGTTTGTTTTTTAAGCCAGGGTCTCCCTTTTGCCCAGGCTGGCCTGAAACTTGCTCTGTGAATCAGGCTGACTTTGATCTCACAAAGATCCACCTACTCTGCCTCCTGAGTACTGGGATTAAATGTGTGCCACCACACCCAACTTTATTTTTTTATTTTTAATAATTTTTTTATTTTTATTTTTATTTGTGTTTTGCCTGCATGTATGCAAGTATACCCATGAGGGCAATACCTGCAGATACCAGAAGAGGGCATCAGATCCCCTGGAACTGGAGTTAATAAAGGTTGTCAGCCACCATATGGGTGCTGGGTACCAAACCCAGGTTCTCTGCATGAGCAACCAGTGCTCTTAACAGCTGAGATATTTCTTCAGAACCTGCAATATTTACTTAATGTGTTGGCTGTAATAGCTTAACACTGGATTTAGGGATTCCCAGCTTCAGCAAAATCTTGCCTACAATTTTCCATGTCGGGAAATGTGTACCTTGCCTGAACTATTGTCCTGCATGTGTTCCTTATTCATAATGGGTTCTTAGTCACTCATTAAACCAGCGCCATGGTGGCACCCTCAGCAAGAGTGCTTTAACTTTGCTTGAGGTACAGCACATACTTTTAAGGTAATGCAAGTGTTTTTTCTTGACAAGGTTATTATTCAAAAGCCTTTCCATACGGACTGAGCTCCCTCTGATTATTCAGAATCAGTGCAATTCCCAAGTTTTACCTCGACTGTCTGTTCTGCCAGGATACTCACCGATATCTAAATCTCATTTAGGGAAGCAATTCAGAATCTTTTGAGTGTGAGAAGTTTAATAAAAATAAATAAATTCCATTCTTTCCATAGTTTACCTTATGGCCTGTATGTTAATCACTCCAAAATGTCCAGGAGCACATAGAAAAACAAGAACTTATTTAAAATCAAAGTTGCTTGAATTCCAGATGGCCCAAAGTATATCTTAATCTATCATCTTCAGCAAGTCCCCTAATTCTGCAGGAACAAATGGTAGAATGTTATTAAAATGTTAATTAGTTAAATTTAGTCCCCAAAGTATAAAGAAATAAAATTGCACCTACATGATTTTATTTTTACTAATGGGGGAAAGAAATTCTGATATATAAAGAAATGAGGTTAAGAGGTTGGAGCAACACATGATGTGAGCTTTAGATTAAAATAAGTGTAAGAAAGTTAAAATACAATTATTCAGGTATATTTCTAAGGTATTACATGAAACTATTTTAAAACTAAGCTATCTTTAATCTTTTATCATCAGTTCTTCCTCTTTTTAAATGGAAATACAGAGATAGATGCTCCAGTAAATGATGGGGCTATTCGTTCTTCACAATGTGATCTTCCACTTTACTGGCTTTTGTGATTGAAAACACCTTCAGAGGTGCCTGGAAAGTTCAGACCCATTCTCGGGCACACCCCACCCCCCTTACGTGAGGAGGATCTTTTCCCTACCCAGCTTTCTGAAGGAAACACTGAACAATTTTCCAACTTTCACCGTCTTGACTATAAATCTTTAGATTGTGAGTGTGCAGCTTCAAAGTAGTCAATAAAAAAGACAAGTGTCAGATGGAACAGTGCACTAATGACAGTCTTAAAGACACGTCAGCTTGTAGAGAGTCCAAACATACCTTCAGTCATGTTTTCTTTATTTTGAATAAGTTGCATTTGTGTTTGTAATCGGATTGTTTCATTTTAGCCATATGTTTGTACTTGGTTTAGAAATTCATTTACTGGATCAGATTACTTCATTACTAATATGTTTGGTGTTGGGGTGCCACTACATGTTTCTGAGCAGTTTGATGTATCTGGTCTTCAGGAAGATTCAGGTGTCTAACCGTACACATGGTCTATACTGCCTAGCCCCTTGCAAGAAGGCTTTTGGAGTTGCTCATTTTGATTAGAATGTAAGTTCTAGGGCTATTCAAAATAACCTACAAAAACCAGTGCTGGCTATGTGTCCACATAGAGTGTGGACATCTTTGGGCATCTAAGTCCCCAATCTCCAGTCCAAAGCAATACAATGAAAACAATAGAGAAGCATGGGCTAGGACACCAAGCCAGTGCACATCACTGGTAGAGTTCAGTGTCTTCTGGTTTAAAGTAATTGGCCAGAGACAGACTGAGTTGAGTCACTGGTGACATGCAGTTGTGCTCTGTTCATTAGTGGCGGCTTTCAGACTATCAGTAAGCAAACAGCTTCAATTTTTATTCATCTCAATGAAGCACGTTTGACTCTTAATCACTAGGTGTGAAACAGGGACGACAGAAAGGCAGAGGCAGGGCTGTGTTCCTGCTCAGCTTTCTATTATATTAAAGATTATTAATCTGCATTTAGGACACAGTGGGAAAATTGCATTGGGATTTGAACATCCATCATTTCGCTAAGGTATTGGGTCTTTGAGGGAGGCGGAGGAGGAGAGGTGCCTACATCTCCCCCACCATATATCAAGGAAATAAAAGAAAATATTACTTCCTATAGTCATTTTCAGTAACTGAAACACATTGATGGATATCTGTGGGCACTGGCTTTAGAGTACATGTAAGAGAAGGCCAGCTTATTATCCCTTAACCCCCAGGATGACTTGGCTCATTCTTGTTATTGACCTGGAAGAGCCTAAGAAGAGGCCACTCTTACTGACAGACTGAAGAGCTGACATACAGACAGTAAGCCCGGGAAAGGTGGACAGAAGGAGCTAATTCTGAGAATTGTTTAAAGAAGGACAGATTTGTCTCTACATGTAGCTGGTCCAGGCAAAGCGGACGGTGCCTAGTAAAGACAGAAGATTGGAAGGTTTCAGCTCCACAATGAGCTTCAGCCACAGATGAGCTTTGAATCTGGTCAATAGCTTAAATAGAAACACTTACCTTCAGGGCCTCTAAGTTGCAGTACTGGACACCATATTAAAGTCCCAGGCTAGCCTGGAAGGGACACCCCTGTGCTATAGAGACTGTTGATTGTGCATCCACAGGCCATTTTCCCTTTCCTGGATAACAATGCCTAGGGTCCTGTCAAATAAGGAGTGAATATTTTCAGATAACTTAGGTCATTCGAGGGTGGGCAGAGACCTGAGGGAGGTGTGTCAAGGAAGTCTTCAGAAACATGTTTCCTTGCTGTTCAGAGAGAACCATAGAAAGTGATGTGTTTGCCTGGCTCTTGATTTTGCTTCAAGTCTTGAGAAAAATGATCCCTGAATTTACTTTCTCGGTCTTGTTACCATGAACTGTAGGTCAAGGGACTGACTGTGGTTCTGATTCAAAGCTTTGAAGCTCACAGAACTTGAACTGCAGGGACCATAGGGAACATGTAATCTACTTCATACCATTTTAACATGTGGTTGTAGAACAGAAAATGTCTCAAGCATCACAAGAAAAAAAATGAGCCTGAGCTTCTTAATAAGAATTTAATTCAACCAATGTGATGGTGCACAGCTTTAATCCGAGGACTCGGGAGGCAGAGGCAGGCAGATCTTTGTGTGATGGAAGCTAGCTTGGTCTACATAGTGAGTTCCAGGGCAGTTGTGGCTACAGGGAGACACTGTATCAAAAAGACCAAAAGGAAAAAAATAATAAAAAAGAATTTAATTTGGCAAACCGAGAACTTTTTGCTTTGTGTTTAGCCGCAAATGGGGAAACTGTAGAGTTAAGGGTAACTGGTAAGATTTAGGGGCTCCTTCTGTCCATGAGAATCTCCAAAGATGGTCCACAGAGTCTTGTAGTGCATGAGCATAGACCTTAACTCAGAAAGCAATAAGGGTGGGAGACAGGTAGGTATACTGTTCTCCAAACTGCTAAACTGCCTGTGAAGTGGCATGCTCTCAGATATGAACCACATAGAAGGGGATATATGTGTTGCCAAGGGAAAAGCAATGAAAGTGAGAGGCAGGTCAGCATCCAAGGCTGCTTTATTTCGTGGACTATCTTCTCCTGGTGGAGCACGTGAGTTTGGAGTTTGAAAAGGGGAAGTGTCTTATAATTCTTATCATCCCCATGAATGGTCTAGTTAAAGGAAAACGTATGTGATGTGGATACTACTGAGCAGAGGGGATGGCGTTTCAAGGGAAGGTTGGGGCACATTTTTGTAATGTTGGGATATGTTAATTTAAAGGGAAAAATGTAAAAAATTTAACACATATACAGACATTGAAAACTATTGTCAGGCAACCTTTCACCCATCTCTAACATCAGGGGAGACTTCTAGGAAAAGGCAGGTACAAGTATTAGGTATTCTGACTTACATTCTCCCACTAGAGCACCACTTTACTAATATCTTTTAAGCAGAAAGAATATCATCCAGCTTTTCTGCCTGTCCTACTGGAAGAGTTTATTTGAATTAAGGAAAGCAGAAGCCACAGAGACTTAATTTTTACATGAAAAATATCTTAAGTGCCATCTTGGTTTTACCTAGGGCCACACTTCAGAAAGCAGGTTAGGCGGATGGGCCAATGTGGTGACCGGTAAAGAATTAGAAGAGGCCTGGTTCTAATGCCATCACAAATGTCTAATAATGACGAGTTCTTATGGAAATTACTTTATTTCTCTGAGTGTGTCGCAGCCGTTGTGAAAGCAACATCCCGTTCTGCAACATCCCGTGGCGACCAGAGCTCGTATGCACTGAACACTTGCTATGGTTCAGCACCTTTGGACTCTTCTCTCGTGTCCTACACACAGTCTGCAAATGCTCTGTCACACCTAGAATGGAGTGTTTGGTACAAATATGCTTAGCAATTCAACCCAACTGTCATTTCCCATCACTACCGAAATGTGTTGCCACAACAGTTTTATACAGGGTAGTTAGTCTGCATTTCTATGCTACCCCAAGTTTCAGAAGTAATGACCTCTCACACAAAGTTAATCTCTTCACCAACCCTGAAAAATAACCTGACCTTCCTTTCTCCAGTCTTTATGAGGTCATCATGGTTTAATCAATCTCCCAGGAAATTTTGAAAAGTATGAAAATGACCAGTACAAATTTCCAAATGTGAGTTCTTAATGGACAGATTTTTAGAATACATCTTTTCTGTTCTGTCATTTTGGATTCTTTTTCAGATCAAGCCAAACACCCTTTAAATGAAACTCTAGTCTTACTGGTTTGCCTACCTTCTGCTATATAAACTAGATTTTTTAAACTTTTTATTTTTCAGCCTTAAAACTGACATTAGCTTGGACTAACTCAGTTTTGTATCTTTACTGACAAATCCATATTAATAACAACATCAATACTGTATTAAACCTGAACTATGGGAATAATTTGCAATCATGCCAAAATTAATAACACTGTGTATCACCCAGAGAGCCTCTCTGGTACCACAGTGAAATGGTTATTAACCTGGGTTATCATTGCAGCATTATGGACATTTAAATAGGCTATAACTCTAGAAATTTAAAGGTCACTTTGATTTATTCAGTGTAGTTTGTCATATGTTTGGAAAACTAATTAAAATCACAAACAACATGGCTATAGCTTTCTGAATGGCAAGTCAGGAGCTTGTATTTTTGAGTCACTGGGGGTAGCCATTTCTCGGCACTGTGGGCACTCTGTTTGCTGAAGTGGTCAGCGCTCCTTGCTCATAGCTAGGTTTAAGAAAGCAGATTCTAAGGAAATCTCTTTTATTCTGCATAAAGGAAGCTTTCTTTGTGTGAATTTCTTACACCACAGCAATGTACCTCAAATCATACGGTGACCACAGGATTGGTATTCAAGAGAACAGGGTGCTGCATTTTTGATGTGATTCAAAGCTCTAAAATGCTTTCCTAACACACCAAAGCACCTCCCTCTTCATTTGCTACTCACATTTATTCACACTGGAAATAAATTCCTTTGTTTTAAATAATTTTGGCCTGGAAGAGACTGACATACTGCCCTTAAAGGATAATATCTTAAATTGTTTATTTGATAACAAATGTTTATAAGAAAAGGAAGAGTATGGGGCATTGAAACAAAAACAGAGAATGAGGAAGTGAGCGCACGCACACACACATGCACACACACAGGTGCACGTGTGTACACACACATGTACACATATGCACACACATGAACACACACATAAGCACACACGTACACATAACTAACCATGGTATCCTACATTAGTGGTGGAAAAGATTGGTATTTTTCCAACTATTACTAGCGTGGAGCATCACATGAGCCTCTTTCTCATGTAGCATCTACTTTTAGTTGGAGAAAAGAGAACTCAAACAGGAATGTTACTACCAATGGCTAAAAGAAATATGGGAGATGAAATGCCAGTATAATTAAAGGGCAATCCATAAAGAAAATGTGAACCAGGATTTTGAACTATCCTAATGGATATGACTGGCAGGAAATGAAATAATAGGTTTGAGACCAACTTTCAAGGTACCCTCTCCATTTAGCTGCCTTCCATGACTGTAATTATCAAGGTATATCTGATGGCCAAATAGCTTCCAAGAAGTCCTTAAATTATTTGGATGACAACTTTACGATCCCCAAAGTAGAAAGTCCAACTATGTGAATATCTCCTTTAGCTTGACTGCCTGATGACAAGAAGGGGCTGATGGAAGACTGGAGAGATGGAGGAGATAGCCTCCCTCACTTGCTAAGTGCAGAAGATTCGTAACTGCGTTCATTGTAGACACAGTTGCTCCAGAACTGATCGTCACTGAAAATAAATCCATAGCTGCTGTAATAAAGCTTTGATGTTGCATTTGGTGTGACCAAACAATGCCTGTGTGTTAAGATAACTGCCTTTTCTTCCACATATTTAAAGCCTCTAGCATGCCAGAAAAAGGGGTCGTATCAAAGAAGATGGTACAACGCTTAAGGCTCATAATCCAAGAGAGAAAAACAGCTACATAGAAATATTTGAATGGAACTAATTACTTTTTCATAAAATTTTGAGTGTCTGCTTGGTGTGTTGCTGCACACCTATGATCCTGTGACTTTGCAAGTTGAAGCAAGAAGATTATGAGTTCCAGGCAAGCATGACCTAGATAGTGAGATTGTGTCTCAAACAAAAATCAAGTGAGGTGGCACTCTTTGTGTATTCATATATTTAGAGTTAGAAATATGCATAACAAGCCAAATTGCAATGAACCACAGCTGGTACAAATTATCTGATGTCAACTACAATGGTAAATACAAGACCAAAGAGTATGGATAGCTCACCCCAAGTCAGAGCATCTTGTAAGATATGAAAGAAGATCAAATTTACTATTGACAATTTAATTGAAGATTATAGAAACACATGATCCACAGCACAAATTGTACTGAGGTATGCAAAGACAAAAGTAAACTTACTGATGAGACTAACTTTTGGAGACCATAGCCTAATGTTCAAGAAAATTCAAATCTCGGATAATGTTGTCAACAGTTGTGAATGGTGGCTGGGACAGTGGGAGAGAGGACTCAAATCTTAAATCTTGTAATCTACCAGAGAAAAATAACTACATAGTAACACTAGACCAGAATTGGGCAAGTGGTGATTTTTACCATACATGTGTAAGAGTATTAGTGTGTCAGGCACTGTCTCATTGTCCTTTGAAAGCTTGTGATATAAGTTGTTCCTGTCAGGCTGTGGAAAGTACAAGGACGGAGGGAGTTATAGAAGGTTGACATGTCAAAAGCAGAAAGAAGTTGACCATCAAGAGAAGAACCCAATTGCTTTGAATCCTTATTTGCCACCTGGGAATTCATGATGAGGAAGAGTTTGGAGATCTTGATGGACAATTAAGATGAAAGGATCTCAAGGGAAAAGGCTCATCAGAAAGACATTTCCCATGGGCACCTGCTGAATTTTGTACCATAGGAATTCAGCTCTGTTTCTGATCTGTGGGCTAATGAGGATCACAGAGTAAGTTTGTTTGCTGCAATCCAGAACTCCACACAGATATCTAGCAAAGGTGATCTTAATAGACGAAACATCCTTCTATTATATTGTTGTTATTATTATTTTATTATTATTTTATGTGTATGAGTATATTGCCTACATGTGTGTAAGTGCACCCATGTGGTGCAATGCCTGTGGAGGTCAGAAGAGGGTGTTGGGTACCCTGGAACTGCAGTTACAGATGGTTATCAGCTGCCATATGGGTGCTGGAAATCAAACCCCGGCCCTCTGCAAGAGCAGTTGGTGCTCTTAATTGCTGAGCCATCTCTCTGGCCCCCATATTATTATTTTTAAATATATTTTTGTTGAGCTTTTGTGTATTTCATTTTGTCAATCTTAATCAAATTTAGAACCCCTTCCTCATCCCTGCCCCCATACACCCCACCAGAATTCATGCATTTTGTCATATATGTTAAGTCCTATCTTTGTACACAGATGTCCCTGTTTCCTGTTTTATTATGTGTGCCTTTCCGTTGGTCTTTTAGTGTGGCTGTAACAGATCTTACACTTGTAAGGACTAGTTTTAAGAATACAACAAACTTCGTTACCTAATGATTGCCAAAGAATGTGCAGTTTTATGGTCCATACGTGTTGTGGAAAGTTGTATAAAGTTGTGCCGTGAAAGAATGTTACCTTATACTTTATGCACAGTCTATTTTTTAGGTTATGAAATATTTTATCCCTTGAGTGTTTTGTTTAACAAAAGTAAACACTATCTATCACCTCCTGCTGGACTTGCTCTGGGGTGAAGCAATTGCCATCTTCAATCCAGTCAGCATATCGCCTCACAAAAGCAGTTGTTAAAAATATCAGTTACATGAAACAATCTCATTGTAAGTCAACTCTATTCCTCTAAATTGATGTATTTTCCCTGTAACCATGAAAGGAATATGGGAACAAGGGAAGAAAACCACAAAGTTGAAAAGCTTGGGTTCTGATTGTAGGATTTCATGCTCTATAAAAACGGGCACTTACTTTATGGCAAAGCTATGGGTCTAGGAACATGGTTCCTTGGTTAAGAGCACTTGCTCTCTTGTGTAGGACCCAGGTTTGGTTCCTGACACCCAGGCTTGTCAGTTCACAAGCCTCTGTAGCTCCACTTCTGGGATATCCAGCACCCTCCTTTGGGCACCTTTGTGCACACGGTGCGCAAAGAGACAATAGATACAGGCATACAAATAAAAATAAAATTCAAAATCGAGAGAGGAATTCAATGTATAGATCACAGATTGAGGATATACTAAAAACTAACTGTACACTTTTCCTAAAAATGATCAACTATATATTCGTATATGTATATATGAGAATGTGTGTGTAAATAAACACACACACGTGGATACACGCACATGTGGATGCACATACATAATGATATTTATTCCTAGTGAAGAGCAAGGAGAAAGGCAGTCTGTGACAAAGTCTATAGCATCAGTGAAGGAGAACCACAGAACCACATCTCGGGGAACAGATTAGGATGTGCTTGGGAAATCCTACTGCAAAGCTGGGAAGTGCTGACAGATGGGAAGGGGTGGGCTGATGGGAACATCTGCAGGCTGATTAGCAGCAGTACCTCAGGGAAGCATCTTGGCTGGTCAAACTGCAAGTTCACCCAACCTGAGGCTGTGACTCAGCTTCAGCCAGACTGACCTCTAGGCCATGGTGCTTAGGAGAAGAGAAAGGTGATATTCTGAGTGACTGGTGCTTTCTGGGAAGAGTGGCGCACGTCCAGGATTGGACTGCTGCAGGGGGTACGGCACTCCCTCCAATACTTGATGTTTTCTCTTCTCTCAGTGGCAACAGCTACTGAATTTTTGGAATGAAGTGAGCAGACACAGCACAGTTCTATGTCCACTTCATGCCTCTCTGTACTCACTGTCCCTAAAGCGGGCCAAAGAACACAGAGTCACCCAGCGTCCCTGATCCCAGAATTCTCGCTCACCTTGCTCAGTCCCGTCCTTGAACGATGCCTGAAGAAAAGACAGGTCTGGAGAGAAGATGAAGCGTCCTATGAGCAGGGCTTCATTCCTCCTTAATCTGTTTGCTTTGACGTGACTGACTTGAGGATTGTATTCTTTTTTAAATGTTTTTATTGAGCTTTGGTTCATTTCAAAAAATAGTTCTTAATCAAATTTAGAGCTCCCCTAACCAGGTCTTCTTTTCAGTTACCGAGGGAAATACCAGACCCAAGATTTTAGGGCACATATTTCAGAGTTGCAGCAGACCCCACAGAAGGCTTGGATGGCAAAGTGAGAGTACTGGTTGAGGAGGAACATCATCTGAAATGTTAGATGAAGATAATCTTGGCAGACAAAAACAAACCGAGAGTTATGAACTATCCTAAACCTTTGATCAAAGGTCTAACAGTCTGAATGATTCAGCCTTCCTTTGGAGAATGAAAATTTCAGAGACGTGAGATCTGGAGGGGGCATGTCTGAGGGTATATGCGGGAGTCAAAGAGGGAGGATGGGGTACACATGACCATATTTCATTCTATACATGTATGGAGTTCTCGGTCACTGGGAGCAGTTGAGTGGATGGCTTTCATCACATCTCCCCCCTGTACCACCATCCATTGCTCTGATACTGTAGCATGGTATAGCCTATTCACAGAGCTAAAAGTGGCTTTATGGAAAAGTAATAACAATGTTGAGGAGTCACAGGATCATGGTGATTGGATTCCAGAGAGGTAGAACAGACCAACTTGTACAGATGGATACACGCCTTTAGGATATGTATTTACTGTATCAGCACAGCACAGAAGAGAGTTGTTACCTGTTGCTGAGTTGGTGACTTAAAGTCTGAATTCATCAATGTCCTTAGTAAAAGGTGAGGTGTGGAGCTTGGGGCATGTGCAGAGTAGTTTGACTACAGAGGGACACTAGAATTGAACTCATCATCTCTCTTTTGTGGTGGTGTTTCCAATCTGCTCTCAGGGTTTCATTTTATTCTTTAGTTTTTTCTGCTGAAGTATGGTTCAGTAAAGGTTCTGAAAGGAAACATGGGAACATTTGAAATGAATGTCAGAGGGAAGGTAGAGAGACTATTCAGCAGTTGAGGCCAGTTGCTTTGCAATCATGAGGACTGGAGTTGGGTATCCAGTGTCTGGGTTTTTTTTTTTTTTTTTTTTTGAGAAAGGGGCCCCTGGTAGCCCCAGCTATCCTGGAACTCATTATGTAGACCAGGCTGGCCTCAAACTCACAGAGATCCGCCTGCTTCTGCCACCCAAGGGCTAAGATTAAAGGCGTGTGCCACCACGCCTGGCCCCAGTGCCTCTTTTAACCCCAGCTGTGTGAGAGACATGGAGACAGGTGGATCATTGGGGCTAGTTTCACTGAGAAAAATGTGATCTTCAAGTTAAATTCGAGAACTTGAATCAAAGGAATAGGTATGATGGAAGAGGATGCCCAGACCTTTTCCTGGCCTCTCTCTGTGCACACAGGTGCAAGGCGCAACGGTGCATAAACTTATGCACACACGCCCACATAAGTAAATAAATTCATAAAAATCACTGTAGGAATTGTTGCAGGACGTGGTATTTAACAGGCATGTGGGAAGCATGAAGGGAACTGACAAACATTGGAGGGAAGCCAGCAGGAGCAGGAAGGAGTGGTTAACTATGTCTGAAAATGACCTGCTTGGCATGTGAGAACGGGAAAGCTGAAGGTCAGAAACTGTAACTGCACATGATCCAAACAGAGAAAACTGCAGCCAGGCAAGGATGAAGCAGGGGAACACGTGACACACTCCTGACATGGACTCTGGTTTCTCTGTACCACCAATCTGAAAACCCTTAATAGAATCTGGGGTCCAGGAACTGGATGTCTGAGTCCAGAGAGGTGAGCCCCCAAAGGCACTCAGGAGCAAAGAGAGAGGAAAGGTCAGATTTTGGGAAATAAATGAAGAAGAATCAGAATAATTCATTCACATCTCAAGGGATATTTAGAACTTAATATGATCCATGCAATTATTTTATGACATTTTAAATACAATTGTCAACTTAGTTATTTTTCCCCAATGAAAATATATACACCTGATATTAAAAACCTTAAACTTCTGTAAACACATGGACAAGTACTTAAAAATGCAAATAAAGAACATATATTTGAATAGCACTTATTATGGAGAAAATGAAATTGGTAATTGCAAACTATTTGCAGTGATGTGAACCCACATGTTGAAACCTGTTGGAAGCAGGTGAAGGGTTACCTGAGGAAAACTTAGATATTTAAATTAATTCATTGGAAAGAAAATGAGGAAATTAGGAAAAATAAAAATGTCATTATTTTCAGACGAAGTGCTATCACCCTGAAAAAGCAATAAAACTAATAGCCATAACCATCGTTCTAAGCAAGTCCAGCAATGTCTACATGGGGTAAAAGTTTAACAATACCAGCAACAGTCAACTAGAATACATAAGTAAAGAGAAAATATAATTCACAATATTAGTAAAAACTATGGTATCTCTAAGAATCAAGCTTAATAAAATTATATTTTCTCATAAGAAAGTTTAGAAGGTGAAGAAAGTACACAGAAAATAATTGCAATACATGAAAAGCCCACATTTTTAGATGAGAGGATTAAATATTATGTATATATATATTACCTCTTGATTTAGTCTATAATTATAATTTCAATAAAATAGATCATTAGACTTGTTTTTATCTTGGTAAACTTAATATAAAATTTACATGAGCACACACAAGTTCAGGAAGAATTAAATGAATTTATAAAAGGAAACTAACATTTGTGAGAGTACATATTCATATGAGAAAATAGAAGGCAACATAAAGCCATAAGTGAGATGATAAAATGATATGGTTTTCTTTTAAGAACTGCAAAATAGGTCAAGGAAACATCCCAAGTAACACAGACACTCATGTGTGCATTTCCTGAACAGTTAAGATGCCAGGACAAACAAACCATCAGGGGAAAACTAAAGACAAGTTTGAGACCACTTTATCATATAGAGAAAAACAAACTGGCTCACTGCATACAGAAGACAGATTGCAGTTTTAGTATCTAATATCAATTGTCAACTTGACAGACTGGAAAAGAAGGAACCTCATTTGAGGAGTTCCCTTCATCAGATTGGCCCAGGGGCATGTTTGCATGACATTGATAGCTAATTGATGTGGGCGGGCCCGGTCCACTTGTGTGGGTCCATCCCTGGGCAGGTGGACCTATGTGAGAATGGCAGCTGACAGGGGCCTGGGAGCCAGCCAGCAAGCTGCCTTCCTGTACCGACTCTGCTTCAGCTTCTGCTCCAGGTTCTTACCTTGGCTTCCCTTGAGGTTGGATTGTGACCTGTGGAATGAAGTCACCCTTTTCTTCCCCACATGGCTTTTGGTCATGGTGTTTATGACTGTGACGGGGAGAAAACTAGGGCAGGAGGAATGTGGTATCTCTGAGGCTTGGTTGATGGAGACTTCAAAAGAAAGAATTTAAGAGCACAAGTCACTAGGGATGGCAAGATAGAGAAATATAGATTAAGGATACTGTTATGACAAAGTAGAGTTTGCTGAAGGACTTTAATGTTGGTTTAACATTCAAAAATCAAACAAAATAATTCAACAGTACTGGAACAAAGAGATAAGAGGTTGAACTTAATAG
>NW_008337322.1:4160132-4172882 GCF_000622305.1 Nannospalax galili | reverse complement strand
ACAGACACTCATGTGTGCATGCATTTCCTGAACAGCTAAGATGCCAGGACAAACCATCAGGGGAAAACTAAAGACAAGTTTGAGACCACTTTATCATATAGAGAAAAACAAACTGGCTCACTGCATACAGAAGACAGATTGCAGTTTTAGTATCTAATATCAATTGTCAACTTGACAGACTGGAAAAGAAGGAACCTCATTTGAGGAGTTCCCTTCATCAGATTGGCCCAGGGGCATGTTTGCATGACATTGATAGCTAATTGATGTGGGCGGGCCCGGTCCACTTGTGTGGGTCCATCCCTGGGCAGGTGGACCTATGTGAGAATGGCAGCTGACAGGGGCCTGGGAGCCAGCCAGCAAGCTGCCTTCCTGTACCGACTCTGCTTCAGCTTCTGCTCCAGGTTCTTACCTTGGCTTCCCTTGAGGTTGGATTGTGACCTGTGGAATGAAGTCACCCTTTTCTTCCCCACATGGCTTTTGGTCATGGTGTTTATGACTGTGACGGGGAGAAAACTAGGGCAGGAGGAATGTGGTATCTCTGAGGCTTGGTTGATGGAGACTTCAAAAGAAAGAATTTAAGAGCACAAGTCACTAGGGATGGCAAGATAGAGAAATATAGATTAAGGATACTGTTATGACAAAGTAGAGTTTGCTGAAGGACTTTAATGTTGGTTTAACATTCAAAAATCAAACAAAATAATTCAACAGTACTGGAACAAAGAGATAAGAGGTTGAACTTAATAGGTGCAGAAAAATATTTGACAAAGTTCAATGTACATTCACATTTTAAAAAGCAGAAAACTAGGAGTAGAATAGTGCCTCGTCATATGAAAATCTTTGGGCAGCAGCACAGTCCATGACGAAGAGCTGGAGGTCCGCTCTCCAGGGTCAGCTGAGCAAGGCTGTGGGCCCTGATCCCTTGACCGTCATATCATACAGAAAATGTTAATCACCAGAGCAAAATGTGCAAAAATAGCAGACATTCAGCTCAGAAAGAAAGATGTGACACTACTTACAGATAGAATGCTCACGCAGAAAAATCCCAGGACCATACCAAAGCCTAACAAAGGAATCCACCCCAGCCTCAGGATACCACATCAGTATGAAAGCCAGCTGGGTTTCTATACATTAATTCAGTACACTATTTAAAAAATGACATCAAAAGTGAATCTTTAATGTTAAAAGAATGAACACTTAAGAAAACAGCAACATAATAATAGCAACAAAACCAATACACTAAGTATACAATACTGCAGAAATATATTACAGAAGACAGAGGAATGGGGAGCGCTGCCTTGTCCTCGGATCAGCAGGCTCAACATAGGTAAGACGGGTACACTCCATGGAGCTGTGCAAAGTCCACAGAATTGCTACCCATCTCCCAGCAAGATTGTGTATGAGCATGCAGCAGACCTATAACAAATACTTTTAGCAAAAGGTAAAGCTGTAAGACTTACTCTGCTTGATTTCATGTTTATGATGAAAGTCCATTGACTAATAATTGCCTATTTAAGCATTGATATGTAGATGGATGGTTATAGAAACTAGAAATATACAGAAATATACATCTAAATTACATTCATATGCATGTATGTGAATATTAGCACATATACACTTACATAATGTGCAGATATATGCAAACATGTCTGAATGTTTCTTGGCTCTGTAATGATTTGTGTGTGAACATGTACACATACATCTTATAGATATCCCCAGTGCTGAGAATGAGGCTGGGGAAAAAAAGTTCTGAAGCAACTGGAACTCTGTCCACCAGATAGATGATCCTTGACCTTCACACCATTTATAAAACCTTTCTTAAAATATTTTGTAAATGTAAACCTAAAAGCTACAGTTATAGATTTCTTAGAAGAAAACAGAAAGCCTTTATGAGGCTACAGTCAGGAAATTTTTTTTAATGAACTGATTTTACAACAAAAATTCTAACAGCTCAAAATTTTAATCATATCCTGTAAAGATCTTTTTTACTTACATGTTTATAGATCCCTAAAAACTCAATGGTAAGAAAACAATCTGGAAGTATTAGGGAGTCCACTGCAAGCTAATTGGCATACTTAAGGGTTTTCTAAACAGGACACTGGTCACTCAGGAAATAAGGCCAACAACTGACAAATGGGACCTTATGAAGTTAAAATGTTTCTGCACGGCAAAGAAAATGATCAGTCAAGTGAAGAGGCACCCACAGGATGAGACAATGTTTTCCAGCTATATATCTGACAAAGGAATAATCTCTAGAACATACAAAGGCCTCAAAAACACTAAACATCAAGAATGCAGACAATTAAATAAAAATTGGGTTTTAAAACTGAATAGAGATTCCTTAAAACAAGCAACATTCATAGCTAAGAAAAAAATTAAATTGTTCAACATCATCATTCATCAGGAAATTGTAAATTAAACTGCTTTGAGATTCCATCTCTCATAAGTCAGATGACTATTATCAAAAACTCAAATGAAAGCAGATGCTGGTGATGCTAATTGGGAGTGTAGACTGAGCCTCTCTGGAAATTAATATGGATGTTTCTCAAAAAGGTAAAAACAGAATGCCCACGTAATCGAGCTACGTGGCTCCTGGGCATATACCCAAGAGGCTCCAGACCCTACGACAGAGATACTGGCTCATCCATGTTCATCGGTACTATGTTCACAATATTTAGAAAATGGAATCGGCTTAGATGCCCATCAGCTGGTGACTGGATAATGAAAATACGCACATATACATAATGAAATGCTATTCAGTCATAAAAATTAGGTAAATGAAGAAATGACAGGGATGGGGATAAACAGAAAAAAAGTATGAGAAAACAGAATAGAAAACCAAAAACCAAACACAATAATCAAATTGACTACTATAAATAATTTTAAATTTTAAATGATGAAGTTTAAAGTTTTAAATACAGAAGAGCTTAGACTTGAGGTACTCTTCATGGATAGACAATGTTGCTTCCAGAAATCAGGCTTCTAAACAAGAGCCTCAGGGCCAGATGTGCTGTTAGTCCGAGAGCCCTCAGAGCACCTCACAGTAATAAAGTATATTGCTTTTGTTCTTGATTTCACACCAGGACTAGGTGGTGAAACTCGACTGCTAAAGACGCAACATCCTTTGGTTAAGGGACACAGAGGAGTCAGGCTGGAATGGAACTGGACACTCCCTCCCGATTGCCTGGTGTTGGTAGTGCCAAATGGTGCCACACAGGCTACTGTGGGAGAAAACAATCTCATCCAGCTATAGGTTACATGAACTAGAACACCAGCCTGCCAGGCAGCATATGCCCATGGCTTCAATAGTGGCACGGCTCACTGGGGTCAACTGATTCCTTTGTGACTGGCTCCGAGGCCTGCTCCATGGACAGGACTGCACAGTTGAATCAACAAACGTGGCCAAAAGTCTACGGCTGAGGAGGGCACAGCCCCCAAAGCCCCAAACATTACTGCTATTTCCCTAAATGGACATTTCACCAAGCTTCTTTCTAAATATATATATTTATCTACAGACTAGGCAGAAAAGCTTCTGTTGGGAGAAGGTCACAGTTAATGCAGAGACTCACGACAGGGCAGTGCTGACAGTCAGCGACTGACGAATGCTCAGCCTTAAGTGGGACGTCTACATCATCCCCCCTTAAGGACCCAGGGAGCAACTCCAAAGACAGTGCAGGAAGAATATAAGAGCCAGTGGATGGGGAAGAATATCATGAAAAGCTGACATCCAGGCATTGCTTTGTAGCCATGAACACGGCTGCAAAGGACACCTGCATGGGATAGGGCCTGCGATGTGTCACCATTGAGGACGGGTGCATGACATCTCATGGTTGCTGGAAGAGGCCTGCATTTCCTCTAGTGGTATAGCCAGTGGGGGACACACGAGAAGAGACTCAGAGAAAAGGGGAAAAGGGATGCAAGAGGGAAATGAGGGTTGCCAGAGGGAAATAATGATGAACATAATCATAGTACACGGTGTGTGAAACTGTCAAAAACTAAAAAAAAGGGGGGTCCTGCTTTCAAGCGGCAACCAGTTTTAACTCTTTGTTTGTTTCTCTGTGGGCATTACGTGCACGTGTGGTATACGAACGTGTGCTTGTGGGTATCTGTGCACATATGTGTGCATGTGTGCTTGTGTGTGTGTGTGTGTGTGTGTGTGTGTGTGTGTGTGGACCAGAGGTCAACACCAGCTCTCTTCCTCAGTCATTCTCTGCCTTAGTTTCTGACATGGGGTCTTTCACAGAGCTCAAGGATCCTCTGTTCTGCAAAGGAGATCAATGAGTTTCAGAATGCCTGTGTCACCCTCTGTTACCAGCGCTGGGGCTACAGATGTGCTCTGCTGCCTCTGGCTTTTATATGGGTGCTGGGGATAGGAGCTCAGTTCTTTTGTGTGGCCAGTATACTCCCAGCTGAGCCACCTCCACAGCCCAAGACATTTTTAATAATCTTGCAAACCTAAAGAACGCACCTAACTTTTTAGTTTAGTGATCGTCAAATAATTTCTTGCAACTCTGGATGGGACTTCTCATCCATTTCAGCCTTTCTGTCCTCCTCGCACCATCCTCCTTACAAGATAACCCTGTAACTTCCAACATGTCCTTCAGTACGGCCTGCTGTGCTGCTGGTTCTCCACTGCAAACTGTTTATAGCGAAGCTACTTGCTGTGTATTGCTCATGTCTATTTCTTGTATATATTTATTTTAATGGGAATTTCTAATGGACTACACTTTCCCTCTTGAAATGCTTCCTTTTAAATGGTCGCCCTATAAAAACGAAAATCTTCACATCAGCTATTCCATCAATTTCTTTGATCTTTCTGAATCACTTTTGCTCTATCTTGCTGGGGGACTCCTCTATCCTGTGTGCAGGCGCTATCAGCCCAGTGTGTTTCTTAGTTCCCTGGGTTGTGACCCCCATTTCCTGCTTCGGCTCCCTGATTATATTGGAGCTAGGTTTTTACTTTAAAGGCTTTTTAATACTAAAGAAATCTCTGCCAATGCTGGATACTTTGCCTCTTGTACTACTGAATTTTCTAAGAAAATTTTGAAAACACACTGTCTGACACTGAATGTCCCCACATTGTAAGAATACACCACTTATGGCTCCAAACTTCCACCATCCTCACCCTAAGTGCCTTAGCCACTAGTTTCCTGATGGATTGGCTGAAAATAATATTCTGTTGTACCTCAGGATAAACGTCAGGGAGAGAAATGGGAAAGAGGGCGGACAGAGGTGGAAATGCCTCCTAATTCTTTTTATTGATATTTGTATCGATTTTTTTGTATTTCATATACTAAATGTTAATCACATTTAGACACCTTCCCCCATCTCTACCCCCATACCCCCCTGTATCAGATTTATGCATTTTGTCATGTACGTTATGGCTTATCAAGCCAAGATTTTGTACCCAGATGACTCTCGGTGCAAGTTCATCCACTGGAGTCTAGCAGCCTATCTAGAGTCCCTTTAAGAAGATCAACTCTCCCTCACCAGCAGTAATCAGCTGCCAATAGTTCTTCAGCTAAGATGGGGGCCTGCCGCCCATTTCCCCAGTTCTTTGCTGGGTTTCTGTCTGATTGAGTCAATGCAGGTTGTCACCATTGCTGAAAATTCATGAGTAAGTTCTCAGAGGCCTGGCAGACTCTCCTTATGTTCATGGGCCAATCCAGGCTCTTACAATCTTTCTGCCTCCTCTTCCTCAATGGTCCCTGAGCCCTGGGTGGGTGGAGTTTAATGGAGGAGTCCTTTCCAGGGACTCACACTCTGCAGTTTCTTACTCTCCACACCTTGGCCAGTTGTGGCCATCTGTGTGCATCACATTCTGTCGCATCGTTGTTGAGAGTTGAGGGATGTGTTATTCTCTCTACCTCCTGTTCTGCTGTGTTCCATGAGGGTTAGGTGTAGAACACCCACTGTAGATGTGTGATGTAGGGCTGGGCATCCTCAGATATATATTATCTGTGTGAGACCTGTTGTAGAACTGTCTAATAGCCTCCATCTGTTGCAAAAAGAAGCTTCTTTGACGAGTAGTTAATGGTAGACATGTCTGTAAATGTAAGGATCCATATTTAGCATATGGTAAGGAATTTCATTTGTCTGGAGATATGACAGGGATAGGGTTTTCTCTAGATGGATGACCTCTTCAGTCATGTGTATTTCATTATATGTTTACAGGGCCGCCCATGAGTTCCCGCCTACTGAGAGGACTTAAGGTAAAATGAGATAGCGGTTGATTAAGCCACGTAAAAGCGCCACTCCTGAGCCTCTGTAGGTTGTTGTGCTGGTCGTTGTTGTGGTTATCAGGCTTTAAACCTGGGATTGGATCATTGATTGATTTTTTTTCTTAGCAGCTTGCATAGTATCCTCCAAAGCTATGAGAGCCAGTCTTCAGGGAGAAGGCTTCCAGGTCAGCTCCCTCTCCCTTGCACCAAGTCCTGTGTCCAAAGTATGTCCTGTCCTCAGCAATAGTATGTTATCTTCAAGTTCTGGGGGGTAATCAAGGGCTGTGGTAATAGCCCGTGTTATTTTGAGAGTCTCTTGGACTACTTTGACCAACAACTCGAAGGGAGGTCTCTGTGTTTCTTGTTCAGCTACACACATGCACTTGTGTTCAGATACTGTAGGCGTATTTTTCAGTCAAATTTTGAGCTAATACATTTCTCTCTTATTTTTCATATCACCTAAGCTTTATTTATCCCTCCTCTCTCTCCCCTCTCTCTCTCCCTTCTCTCTCTCTCCTCTCTCTCTCTCTCTCTCTCTCTCTAACTCCCCCTTCCGCCCCAATAAAATGCTCCCGTTTTTCCCTTGATAATACCTGTCTCCTACTATCCACCATCTCTTGAGTTCCTGCTTCTGCTCTACTTCCATGACTGCTTGTCTGTCCTTCCCTCCTCCCTTCCCAGTTGAACACCCCGTTTTCCCCATTTCCCCTTTGGTAACATGTCTCCTACTATACCTATCTCTTGGACTCTTTCTTTGCCTTTCCTCTGTGGGTCCTTTCCATTTCCTGTCTCATAACCTGAGACTCATAACAGGATATATACTCACATACAGGGTTTGGTGCTAAGACCCATAAATGAGGAAAATGAATCTACCATAAGATCTGGTCATACCACTCTGTGGCATACACCCAAAGGTCTCACCCTACTGCAGAAATATCTCTACATCCATTTTTGTTGCTGCTGTTTTCACAATAGGCAAGAAATGGAAACAACCTAAATGTCCCCCTACTTAGATGAATGGATAATAAAAATGTGCTACATTTACACGATGGAGCTCCACTCAGCAGTAAGACACATGAAATCATAAAATTTGCAGGTAAATGAATGGTACCCCCTGAGAATCTCTGAACCTCCAATCCCTCCTGCAGAGTTCCGAGAAGCTAACCGTGTTCCATGTAACACTGGCCTTTCTGGATTCTCTCTGGTCACAGCGGGCTCCCTCCTCTGACCGCTCCTGCTAACATTTTCATGTACGTTCATCTTCTCTGTACTTTCTTATCTATCTGTGCTGCTGCCCCTTTTCATCGCTGTTCCTGGCTTTTCCCTTGTGTAACCCCAAAGCTTCCACGTGAGCCTTTTGTAGAGATTTCAGATCAGCATGAGGTGAGTACCAGGGGGGTATGTAACCTTCTGTGGAAATCTATAATGTTTTATTATATGGTGAAATAAGTCACCCCCAAATACTCTTCTTTTTCCAATTTGTCTTGGTTATTATTTTCTATTATACTCATCCACATGGAGTTTAGAATCATTTTGTCAAGTTCAAAGAAAAAAAATCCAATTGGAATTTTAATTGGAAATGCATTAAATTGATTAAGTTGGGAATGATTGCCTTTTATTTTTAATTAAATTTCCAAGCACCATTATTTTAGCTTTGCTAATTATAAATTTCTAAATTTATTGCATTTTTGTCATAACCTGAGCTGTGAAATCTCTGTTTCTAAGCAGTATAGAAGATAAAGGTGCTATGCTTAGCCTCACAGAGCAAGAACTTCTGTCTGTGCAGGGTCCTGAACCAGCCACACACTTGTTAGAAATGCAAACAATAGTCCCCAAGCCAAATTCTTGAATTAGAGGCTGTGAGTGTGGAGCTCTGTAAGAGCCACAAAACTCTACTTCACACTAGAGTTTCATCATCACTGAACCAGCTGCAGCCGGCCGTGCAACCATGGGGAAGCATTCATCTCAGTCTGAGTGTAAAACGGATATATAATTCTGTAGACGTCATAAAAGGAGTGAAAAACTAACACACATGGAGCATTTAGCACACTTGCTGGCACACTGTGAATATAGAGGCATCACAAGAGATCATGATGATTATCGTATTGTCATTTTCTGCTTTTGTCCAATACAAATAATGACATTATAATTTTTGCCATAAACCATCTGGGAAAACGTTTGATGTTTGTTGTGAAAGTGGGCACATTCTCTTTTCTCTGTGCATGATCTATGAACAGTCTTTATTGAAACAGATGTGATAATTTTCAGTTTTTCATTGTATCATTTTGCCCTTTGGGTATATAAAAGAGTGTGCGTGTTGTTAAGCTCTCCCAAGACACTGGCATTTCTGTAAAATATTTCTTGCAATTTGGAAATTTGGTTGATATGTGTCAAAATCCTGCTCTGATGCACATGAATTCCCCCCTGGTATATCTTCACTGTGAACTGCATTCTACAATGGAAATGTCTCTTGATTTTGAGGTGATGGATAGAATCTCATCCTGCTTTTCTCTGGTTTTCTTAGTATATCTCTACTAATCCTTTCAACTTCATGTATTTTCTTATCTTTTAACATTGGTTCATCTTTTATAAACATCACACAAAGTGCATCTATACATCTATTTTCCTGTGGGAGAGAACTTTCATCAGAATTACAACTGTACAGCTGTTATGCATCACTTCAGTTTGTCTGTCTACTCTTGTGTTGTTTTTAAGCTTTGCTAAATGTAGTACATATCACTTTTTAAAACACTCACATATTTTGAAATGCTTGATGGTAACACTGACTCTCATTTCTTCCCAAATTATTAATTTATTAATATTGAGTTTAGTTCCCAGCACCCAAATTATAATTGTTATAATTATTACTTTAATTATTTTTTTTCTAATTACAGTATCAGTAAAGAAATTTTGTTAGTACTCACCACTTAGTGGTGGTGCAATATAACATGTTTTGATATTCTCATTCAGCTATTTAATATAAAATTATTTTAACAATGGACTACTCTGAATTATTTTCCAATCTAATTTACCTGTTTAAGCTCTAAATCTTGGCATAGGGTATATTTGGAGATTAGGAGGTAGCTAAGGTCAGATGAGGTCATAGGATGGGGTCCTTATCTAATAGGACTGGTGATTACTTAAGAAATACACACGTGTGGACATAGGAAGAAGAGTCATATCTGTAACAGAAAGAAACATGTCTGTAACATCCAGTCATGCTGACCATTGATCTCAGAGCTCCAGCTCTCAGGACTGTAAGAAAACAAATTTCTATTATTGAAGTCACTTTACATTTTGTTTTACCAGTCCAGACAATCACTATCATTAAACTCTCCTTTAAATATTTCCCACCTTGTTTTCAGAGATGTTTGTAAAATCCAGGCTCTATTTTGTACCTGTTTATACCAGGCCTTGACTCAGCTGCACTTAAAATCTTCACCACCATTACCTCTAATTTCTTTCTTTTAATCTCTGTAAACTATTATATTTCTTGAATGGCAGCATAATTTTTATACCTTTAAATGTTGTCTGTTTACTCTTATTAGTTTTTCTTAGTTTTGCACAAATAAGGGAAAATGCAAGATGTGGATGTAAGCATGATTTTTTGCACTGATTTTGTTTTAAAGCCTATGGGTGTTTCCGTGTTGCATGGGGTTTTCCCAAAGGAAGGCTCCCTTCCCGCCTCTCACTCCTCTTCCTCGTCCCCCTCTTCTTCTCTCTTTAGAACATTCTCAGTCTGCACATCGCTGCTCTATCTTGGATCCTCATTGTGAGACACGATCTGCGTCAGATCTGATCCCTGCCATCTGTGACAGTTTCCCAAGTTTGTCCTTCAAATCAGAGATTGAATCTTTCACAGTCCTAAGTCAATTATTTTCTTTTTGCTCTGCCTGGCCTTTTGATTTTAGATCATAGCCTCTCCATTCAAGGGGGATCTTATTAAGCTTTCTTTACCATAATTTTTCACACTAACCTGGTAGATAGCTACCCCTCTTTGAGGATGATGCGTTTGTAGGTTATAGAGAACGCCACCCTCCTGACCATGTAGGAGGTAGGATGGTTTCCAGAGTTCTTTCCTCTGGGTTCCCTTCTCATTTTCTAATTTGTTATTGTTTTTCCTATTTTCTCATTTTGGAGCAGGTGAGATTTTGCCAGGTATTTTCGATCTGGCTGTGAACTGACATACTCTCATCTCTCTCGGTATGTACTGAACAGTTCTGACTGGATCCTTGGCGTCCACTTATTGCAGATTTCTCCTATGGAGTCTGCATTTTTTCTTAACCATGTTGGTTTAAATACCTTTCGAATTGAAAGGATGATGTTAAAGTGCAGTTCAAATGTGCCAAAGGACTCATGTTCTTACTGATAACCCTTTCCCCCCGAAGCCACACACATACTTTTCTACTCATGGTGATGCTTTGTACCATGTTAAAATGTGCCTGATGAAATAGTTAAATGTGTTCTAGGCATTTCCAATTACAAGATTTAAGTAAAAATAGAAAGCCAGGAGATTGTGTTCTGAATGCTTCAAAAATCAGTGTTTCTATTCAAAATCCCTCCTGAGCCCTCAGAATTCAGATGGGTACCACCATGGCTGGCTCATCCTCTTCAGACAATTTGCTCACTTATAAATCTGAGGAAAACCTTGATGACCTGAAATGTCTCCTCAAGTCCTGGAAGGCATTTTCTTTCTGAGAAAAACATGGCTGTCCTCTCTTCCTGGGTCTTTTCTGAATTAACAGTATGAGCCAATTTATGCTTAAGTCCCTCATCAAGCGGGCTACAGCCCGACACATCCCTTACTTGCTCCCAATGCCTTAATCGCTCCTCCTCTACCTCATCCTGTGTCTACCCCTCCATCTGACCCGTTGTCACACTGCGCTATGTTTGGGTCCTTGCTTGGGTCTTGTCTCCTCAGGTACCCAGTGAACCCTTATGGGCACAGACCAGGTTTGATTCCGTCGTTCCTCCATGTCACCTCATATAAAACTAGGCCCCCAGGAAGAGTTCGCATGGTAGCTTGCCTACAGCGCAATGCTCAAATAGCATTTTTCTCTGGAGACTACTTATGGCAAAATTAAAATTTAATTAATAATCTAATACTATCTGCATTTCTCTTATGTTGGCTCAAAATAGCTTTTGTTTACCTTTTTGTTTCCTCTTTTACACAGACAATTTTTCATGGATATGAATAGTTCTTGTTCAGCAAACGTTCTGTGAGGGCCGTTCTGCTGGGAAACATAAAGGAGAGATATGCAGAGTCTGCTGCAACTGCAGTGTGATATGGAAAACAGACAAATATATGAATCATCTCATTCAAATTTGGGAAATGCTCCAATTACATTATGTGCTAGAGAACAGAGGGGTTCAAGTAATTTAACTTGGGAGCATGTCAAGCTTTCTAGATCATTCTTCTCTGAGAAAAAGTCTGTCAAAAGAGCCTAATGCTGAAGTACTAAACGAGCCTTGGCCCTCTGGGGACTTAAATATATACTGAGCGAAGCCCACCTGATTCTGTCAATGGGGCTGTTCGGGAGTCTTTGGGCACCTGAACCTCAAAACGACACCACTCAACCATGACCAACAGCATAAGAAATGCCGGATGTTTTTACAGTGATGAAAAAGTAAAATCCCTTTCCTGTGTCCTTCAAAATTTACTCTGACTAGCTAGTGAACAGACATTTCATAGATTCAATACATCACGAGGCATTAAGTGCTGCTCAGCTCCCACCGCTCTGGCTGCCCTGCTGTGGGCCGTCTCTTTGCGTTTACATCTCGACTGTCCTCTGTGCATATCAACTAATGCTCTCCATTCTGTCTCAGAGTGCCATGCCACACAACACAGATTTCAAGAACAAATATCAACAGTAGCTAAGCCAAACATATCTTGTCAAGAGAGTGCCACCGCGGTGTAAGGATTGATTTGTCGAGGGAGGTCTTGCATATAAGTAGATGTGAAGGCAAGGACTGAGGTTAACAAGTTTCCTCTGTGGGAGTTTATTTATAACAAAATAAGGAAAGGACAGCTCTGCCTCTGCCAATTACTTTCCATCTCCTTCTGAGTCCAGTGCCTAGTAGTTTTATTCATCAACAGATTCAGCCAGGGCAAGTCTATGTAGAGCTCAGTGGACTAAAAACTTGCCCACTGGGCTTATATCTTCATTTAGGTAATAGTAGCTTCAAGCCAGCCTGCATTTTTGGGGGTCCTCTGTGTACCTAGCTGAGTTTAAGTGAAAAGAAAATAAAAGGGGAAAATCAAAGACTTTGTACCTCAGGATCTTGCAGAGACCAGGCCACAGACAGGACACTGAAGGAAGTATGTGCACAGGAATTAGCGCATAACATTTGGACTCTGAGTGCTGCAGGTGGTCATGTGTGCTTCCTGTGTGCTGATATATGGGTATAACATGTCAACATGGACAGTTTTAGCAGTGTTACAGAAACGAGGCAGGGAAGACGGCTGGGCAACTAGAGAGAGTAAGAGTGGGCTGATCTGATTTCCATATGTACCCACTTAACAAATTTATAT
>NW_008337322.1:4144978-4160047 GCF_000622305.1 Nannospalax galili | reverse complement strand
GAGAGAGAGAGAGAGAGGAGAGAGAGAGAATATATCCCAGGATCTTTAAGTCCAACATTATATAATATTCCCTTTCAACTTAATCAAGGACACAGTTAATGAAAGCGACAAGCACTTAGTGGATTATGAGATGATTGGTCAACTACTGGTGAGACATGGGAGCATAATGACATATTTGAGACGGGCTTGGGCATAAAGGATAAAGGAGGGAGTTTGATATCTGCCCTGAAGGAAGGTGTAAGAGGCAGGCTATGCTGGTGCCAAACCTTCTGGCTTCTAAAGGGCAAATAATCTAAAATTCTGTGAAGGAACAGACTTTACCATAGACCCTGTTGTTAGCAAGCTCCTCTTCTGTAACTGCTTTCCTCCTAAAATGGCAAGGAGTGGTGCTCAGGGCCCAGGATCCATCAAGCCTCAAACAGCAGCTGGCACATTCTACCCAACAGCAGGTCCCTGCGTGCCCCACGGTGGGCCCGCCGGTCCTTGGGGCAAAACTGCTGCTGCTAACTCACAGCAATTAACTCAGTATCAAATTCAGTTACTTGGATGGCACAATTCCCTTACAGCTTCAGAGTCAGGGAGGAGGGACAGGGTCCTGGCCTTGAAAAAGCTATCCAACCACCTTGACACTACTTGATCTTCTGTACCTGAAGACTGATGCCAGCCCTGGTCAATTAGTCCTCAAAGGTGTTCGCAGGCAAGAGGGGATTGTGAGAGAAGCTTTTCTTTTAGCTTTGGATTTTAGAATGTAGGGTAAAAGAAAAAAAATCAAAACTATGCATTTTTTTCAGAATTACCGTCAATAAATTCTTGGTATGCCCTTCCTCCTGACCTACAAGGCTGGGGCTGTACAACCTGGAACTGCTATAGGGTCCTTCTTAGTTTAAGGTTTTTGTGTTGTTTTGTTTTGTCCTAAGAATGATTTAATGATCCTTTCCCTTCTAAACTCTTCCAAATCTTCTCTATGCGACTGCACGTGGCCTCCCCTGGGATAGGCCTCGCTCTCTAAGATTCCATTATCACCCAGATTCTGACACCTGCATCTTTTGTGGCCTGTGAACTAAAGTGCCACCATGATGTCCTTTCTTTATCTGCAAGTGCATCTTTTGCTTGGAATGACAACTATTATTGACCTGAAGGCAACTAATGGAATCCCCATGTTTGTTCTTCTATAAACTCTCAGTATATTTATTAGAAACCAAAGGATGAAACCACAGTTAAGATGAGTAAGGACTCAGGATAAGGCCAACAATGGATTATGGATCACATGTAAGAGAATCTGAGCCCAAGAAGTTAGGAGATAATGAAAATTTAACATCGCAAATGTATGTAAGTATGTGTATATATGTATGTGTATATATATGTATATATGTAACATCATATATTATTGACAAATACATGTTGGTACATTCACATCATAGAAATGTCCGTCATGTATGAGCATCATTTGTCCAATATGTATAAAAGCATTAAAATAATGTATCAGATTTTTAAAACAGTTCAATGGTTTCAATGATTACATTGTTAAAATGTCATGTTTCTGTTTTGTTTCCAATAGAGTGAAGGCTGTACCGTTTCAAACAAGGATTGCTCGCTACTTCATAGCTGTACTTTTCTTCTAAATCTGTTACCCCAAAGATGTGCTTTGGGTATTCTTTGATTCTTCCTCTTAAGCAGTATCTAAATCATCTCTTATAGTTGCGGTGTTAGGGAGTTGCCTTTTCCTTCGGATCTAGTGATGTTTATCTGTATTAGCCTGTCTGTTAAATGTGTTGGACATTACCCCAGTTATAGGCTGGAAGCCTCAGTGTGGGTAAAATGTTCACCACGCAGTTCAGATCCCAGCAATCCATATAAAACTGGACACAATATCACCTTGTTTATTATCCCAGGCTCCTGTGATGAAATGGGTGGTGGACAAAGGAGAATTCTCACAGACTTACAGGAAAATAGACTGAATTAGCCGTTGGTAAACAAGAGAGTCTGGCTCGAACAGGTGGAGAGTGGGGACAAACACCCAAGGCTGTCCCCTGACCTCCACATGCATGTTGAACATGAACACACACACACATACACACACACACACACACGAGCCATACAGAAAGATTAAAAAAAAATGCATGCCCCTGATTAAATTTTTCCACGAATAAAAGTTCCATAGGTAAGCTCTGACAAGTTAAGAGTCAAGAGAGTCTGGGCATACTATCTGCCATTTAAAGTGTTGCCCATTTCATTAAGTCTCAATTTTTATTTCTATTCCTAATTTTGCAGATGATCATAAGATTGCTATCAGAACAATGGGTTATGAATATTTCCAATGCTATAACATGAAGACTTACTGGCTTATAAGAGATATGAAGTTATAAAATCCAGAGCCAGGCAGTGCCTACATTTTAATATATCATGCATCTTGGTGTGCGATTGTTTTGATTGTTTTATAAAATGAAGTTGAACCAGGAGTCACAGAGCTAAGGACAGATGTGTGGAAGGCAGCAGAGAGCTGAGTTGTGTCCTATTCAAACAGCCATTTTCCGTCCTTGGATGTCTAGATGGAGGATAAGTTAACCTGGGACAGCAGAGTCATCAAGACAGTGTCAGAGTTTAGATATGAAACGTCCCTCACAGGCTCATGTGCTTCTCACGTGGACTCCACATACTGGCGCTGTTTTGGGAGGCTTTAGACTCTTGGGAGGTGGTGCACATCTGACGGAAGTGAATCTCGGGGTGCAGGCAGGTCTTGAGTCTTACAGCCTGATGCTGTCCTGTGTCTATTCCTAGTCCTCGAGATGTAAAATAACAGCTGCTTCTTGCTTCTGTCTGCACAGAGCCACCTGCCATCATGCCTTCCCACCATGACAGACTTCCAAATGGTTAACCAAACTGACCCTCTTCTCTGTTAAGTAGCTTCTTCTTGTCATGTATTGACAGAGATTGTACTCTCTAAAGTCTTGGAGTAATTGCTCAAGCATGAGCAATGACAACCAAGACCAATTACCCCTATATTTGATTGTAAAGTAAAACAAGTGAAGATCTTGTGGAGCAAATGCCTCTCAGCTGCACTTTGACCCAGTCATGGAGGTTGGGCCTATGGTGGGCTTGCTGGTACACAAGGAGATCTTGGCCTCCAGGTACTGCTGGTGCCTTAACACTGATTCTCAAATATGTCTCAGTTCTGCCATATCCTACGTATTCCAGAAATTGCCTAAATCTTCCAAGAAAGGGTACATTGAGAGACAAAGCAACCAGTGGAGGAGCAGGCCTCTGCCCTGGGGGCCTCTCTCTTTTGTGAACTGTTGGGACTAAGAAATGTTCTTTCCGTCTTACTTTCCATATTTCCTCTTTTGAAAAAATATCCAAACACAGAGTTCTGTTGGATTCTGAGTCCAGTCTTAAAAAGACACTCCTGATCTTGCCCTCAGAACTGAAAGGGTGCTTCAGCCCATTCCGTTGCAACACTGAACCTGCCTGTGGCTTGGCCACGGCTGACAGGGTGACTTCAACACAGAGCGCCATCTGGGTTGGAAAGGGGAGTAGAAGCAGGTCACTGCACAGAAGTTGACGCCTTCTTTATTTTTTTAACATTCTTAACAACTACAAATCACCCCAACTTACTCAGAAGTTCCTTGTGGAAGGGGAAGCACATGAATTCACGTTTCTTCTCTGAGTTCGAAATCCCAGCACAAGCAGTGGGTTCTTCCACAAGTAACAGACCATAAACAAAAGGCAGTCTTCACATAGCCTTATTACCTGCTTGGTTAGGTCCCAGCCTTCACTTTTCATTATGCATGCGTATGTTCATTCATGCCATCACTCAATGAACAGGAACTGGAGACCCATCAAACGAAAAGTAACGTTAAATGCCCAGTGTTTTGAATGACAGGAACCAAGTCAAGGATAGCAGTGATGAGTTTTTACAGAGGCCATAAACCACTGCTAGACATTTCAAAACAAAAGTGACTGGGCCTGCTGCCCTGGAGGGCTTAACTTCCAGTGGACCAAGTCTTTGCATGAATGATGGTTTCCATAAACAGTTTTTCATGTCCCCATCCCACTACCCACCCCACTACAGATCTCCTCCTCCCCACTCCCCCAATAAAACACAGACTCTCTCAGGCATATGCAGTCACCCTGCAAGGCACACTGTGTAACTCTTGAATTTTTTCTTATGTTTGGTGGTCATTAGTAGCTTCCAGGGACATCCTTACATGTAACCTCATTATATACTCTTCTGGTACTGGAAATCTTCAAAAAATTCTTGATAGAGAGAAAACAATGTTTAAGTTTTCTGATTTTTTTTCTTAGCTTGTTATTTTTTACAACTAAAATAAAGTCAGACCAAAGTTTATACTAATTTTAAAAAACCAAAAACCAAAACACAAAAAAACAGTAGTATCACCCTAAACATTCTAATCTTTCAATTCTAATTGGACACCAAGCAGTCAAAAATCAAACATTATTTCTTATTTCTAATTGGCTGTAAACTATGCATGTGCGATCACTAAACTTTACCCATCAGGAGTATCTGCCTTCACAGAATCACAAATCCTGCTCATTATAGCGGCCCACCTGAGGTGCCCCTTGCCCCTGTCTATACCTGGAAAGCCAATTACTTTCACAAATTTGCTGTATAGCTTTGCTTTCAATTTTACAAACTGCAATTCTGAGAAGATAATGCAAATTCTTGTCTATGTTTTAAAGAATCTTAGGAAGGTCCTAAGTCATGTTTCCTATGCATTCTCTGAGTCTTGATTCTCTGATGAAATATGCAGTTCCCTGTGTTCTCTTCCTATTACCAGGATGACTGCTGACTATTTGTTTGAGACATCATCTCACCACGTATCCCAAGCCAGCCTAGAACTCTTGATCTTCATGCTCCACATCTTAATCATTGAGATTAAAGGTATGAGTTATCACATCCAGTCTTACTTACTTATTTCTTGAGTGATTGTAGCTCGCCATGGTCCCATTGAATAGGTGTGACTTCACTTAAATACTACTTACTTCTGAGTCTCCTTTAAAGATGTGGGATCATAGGTATATTGTGAGGATATGCTTTATAAGGAGGCATAGATGATTGGTGGTCAATTTCTGTGTTCTTTCTAGCATCCTTGAAGTCTTTCCCACAAGTTGCTGGATAATAAGACCACCTTATTTTCAGTGCTCTAAGAAACCTCCATACTCATTACCCTGGTGGCTGGACTAATTTGCATTCTTGCCAGCAGGGTATGAAGGTTCCCCTTTCCCCGAATCCTTGACAACGTTTGTTGTTATTTGTTTCCATCGATAGTCTGACTGGGGTGAGGTGAAACCTCACTGTAGCTTATTTTAAATTTTCTGATCCTAGATTTTATTAAGACAAGGGTGTGTGTGTGTGTGTGTGTGTGTGTGTGTGTGTGTGTGTGAGAGAGAGAGAGAGAGAGAGAGAGAGAGAGATGAAACATCAAATTAGAATGAAATTAGCTGGTGGAAGGAGATGTAGCAGCATGACCGGACGATTGGGGAGGGAAGGTCAAAGAAGGGTCTGCCCAACATACATGATATGCTTGAGTGAATACATCTCTAAGAAATCCAGTGAGGCATACAATGAATAAACACCAATAAAAATATTAAAAATAGAGGTGCACGCTGAATAGCCCAGCAGCCTCCCATCACTTCTTCCCTGACAGTCCCAACGTGGGGGCATCAGAGGAGATGAAGCATTGTTTGGATGAAGAACTGTGACTGAGCGGCTACGCACTTCTGATATGCAAGTCACACATTGTCTGGCCAGCAGCCATGGAGGTCCATGTTTACTATTGATGGTGCTGGGGAAGGCACTTGTGTCTTTAAGGAGAGGGATATTCGCTATGATTCAGGAGAACCTCAGTAAACCAGGATGAAATGAGTCTTCCAAACCGGAAGAGGCAAAGTGCAGAAGGCATGGGTGACCTCAAGGACTCAGTAAAATGGGAAATCATGACCTTAAACCAAACTCAACTGATAGGCCATTGTCGGGGAAGATCTTGGTTTCAGCTGCACTCCATACTACGTTTTCCTCCAGACATGAAAAATTAAATTTGGAACTTTCATTAGTATAAAGTATATAAGGGGGTGGGGCTGGAGAGATGGCTTAGCAGTTAAGAGCACTGACTGCCCTTACAGAGAACCTGGGCTCGATTCCCAGCACCCACATAATGGTGCTTAGCAAGCTTCTGTAACTCCAGTTCCAGGATATCTCTTACCCTTTTCTGACCTCTGTGGCAACTGAATGACCTGGGTGCACTTACATACATGCAAGCAGTAAAATCATACACATAAAATAAAAATAAATAAGACATTAAAAAAAACTCTTTGGGGCTGGAGAGTTGGTCCAACTGCTAAGAGCACTTGCTGTTTTTGCAGAAGACACAGATTTGGTTCCCAGCACCCACATGGTGGCTCACAACTCTCTATAACTCCAAATCTAGGGGATCTGATGCCCTCTTATGACCTTCACAGGTACTGCATGCACATACATACATGCAGGCTAAGCTCTCATAAATAAAATAAAAATTAATAAAAACCCAATCCATTATTAATTCATATATTGGCAGCTCATCTCACAACCCAAACTTTGCCAGGCTTACAATTTAAAATAGGCTTCAGAAGTTCTCAAAGACCTTAGTAAAATATAGAAATTATTAAAAGCCAGGTGTGGCTTACAAAAGACTGGTTACCTGGTACTTGAAATGAGGATCAGAGGGAAGGGCCTGCTTTAAAGTTTTCTTCCTTCATAGAAAAAGTTCAGAGGTCACTAGGCCACTACTGTCTTCTTTTTCTCCTTCTTGGCTTCTCACATGGAGAGAAAAACAATTGACTGAATAATCGGCGTGATGTGGCCACCTATAATTGTTGAGAGGGCTGCTCAGGCCTTATGCCGGCTGTCACAGGACCTCACTGCATCCTGGATTGGCTATCAGGGGGATGGGATGTCTTTTTCTCCCTTCTATCTCAAAAGCATGCCCTCCCCTCACAGGTAAGACCTTCCGGGCAGCCTCTCTATTTATGAATGGTAAATAAATCAAGTCCCTACCGTCCTGTAGGCTCAGCTGACCACAGCTCATTTGTAATCATGATGCCATATCTGGGTCTTCAAATATCAGCCATGTCTTCAAACATGGTTTACCAGAAATGCTGCTTATCAATCCAAATGATTAATAAAGCTTATAGTTTTGCTTTGGCTAAATATTATCCATTTATCTATTTTCTCCTTTGATTAAAACTTTGGGAGGAGGATGGAGAGATATCACAATGGTTACAAGAACATATTCCTCTTAAGGCCACCTGAATTCAGTTCTAGAACTCATTGAAGGCAGCTCACAACAGCCCTAACTTAACCTTCAGGGAATCCAGTGTTCTCTTCTGGCCTCTATGGGCACCTGGACTCATAGGCATGTATCCACACATACCTATATCTATATACACATAATTAAAATAAAAATAAAATTAGGTTAAAATAAATCATGGGAGGGAAAAATGCTGCATCCCTTCCAGTAGCTGATCTCAGGGATAATAACTTCTAAGCCACATTTCTGCTATTCTGGAGATGAACAGCAGACTTTGGGCATCCTAGGCAACCCTCAACTAAGCCACATCCACAGCATTGAAATAATCATCGTTGTTTAATGTTACTGGTGTGTGTGTGTGTGTGTGTGTGTGTGTGTGTGTGTACTAGTATTATGACGAGGGGCTAATTTAGTGAAAAGTAAAATATATAACTTTTTATTTTTAAAGTAGTTTATTAATTACTTTTATTTTATGTTTCTGAGTGGATTTCCTGCATGTAGGTAGGTGCACCCATGTCATGCAATGCCCACAGAGTTCAGGAGGGATGGTGAATTCCCTGGACTGGAGTTGGAGTTATGGAAATTGTTAGCCACCACATGGGTGCTAGGAATTGAACCTTGGTCCTCTGCAAGAGCAGCCAGTACTCTTAACCACTGAGCCATCTCTCCAGCCCCACATATGACTATTTTTAAAAGAAAAAAAAATCAGAACAGTTTAATATTCGCTCTCTCAGGGCTGAGAGTGAAAAGAATTGAGAGCTGATGGAAAAGAGGTGGAAAAACAGTTTGTATTCATCTCAAAGGTTGGACAATTAAGTGGTGAAATCTGATAGCATCTTGGCAGGTTTTGAAGACCCTCCTGAAGTCTAGCTCTACACTCTACTGAAAGCATCGTGAAGCTGATAGGAATATTTCCAGTAATTAAATGACTCTCCTCCTTCCCCTTTTGGAACTATAACCACTCTTCCGATCACTGCCTCCACTCTGCATTGTGTTCACACACTGCTATCATGCTCCTATGTTGCTTTAAACCAAATACTGCTTGGTTTGCCTGGCTTTGAGTGTTAAAATGCATCACGTGTTTTCTCTTACTTGACTGTATTCTGTACCATAGCCTCTTGCTGATCCATGCTGCTGAGAGCTGTAATTCATTTATTTCCACTGGCTGTATAGATTTTCATTGTTTTTGCTATTTCAAAGATTCTCTGCAGCCATTCCTGTGCATGTCTCTTGGTGAACACTGGCCATTTCTCTGAGTTATTCACCTAAGAGTGAAATTACTGGCTCATTGAGAAGACACATTTAAAGATAATGTTAAAATGTTTCCCAAATTGTTGGTAAAATGTATTCTTCTTCCCCTGATGGTTTCTAAAGGGTTAGATACACTAAATAGGTTTTTTAAAAAAGGAAGGTTTGTCTAGATTAAGAGTTTGGCAAGTTTTTTTTTTTTTTTTTGCATTTTCTGATGCTCTTAGCAGAATGCCTGATATTGGGCAATTTGTAAAGAACTGAGATCTACTTTGCTGTTATTCTAGAAGCTGAGAAGTTCTGACAGCACAATGTTGGCATCTAGTGAGGGGCTTGTGCTATGTCATCCAGCTGAAGGAGAGGAGGCCTGGGGAACACGCCTGCACAGGACATCAATGCCATGACACCCCACACGTGACGTTCATCCCGTGCTCATGATAATGGCCCCATCGTTCCTAAAGGTTCTGTAAGCCAGAATGTAAAGTCCTTTCCTTCGGCACCTCTCCATTTGGATCAAGATGTTGCTACGCAGCCAGGCTGACCAGGAACTTGGACCTGATTCTTGGCACGCACCACCACAACTGGTTGGCTTCATCTTTTAAACACTGTTGTAGCAATCAATATGCATTTTAAAGATGACATATTTCAATCAGTATATATAACACAAGTGGCATAGGAATTAATATTTTATCAATGGAGGGGTTATAACAAATTACACGAAATTAAGCTAGGTAGTTTATGAAGGAAGATACTGAGTTAAGGATCAGTTAGGAATGGTTTGCTAGCCACGATTTCCAAGTCTTTTCACCTTACTGTGGAGAGGTGAGTAGTGGATAATAGTCTTACTAGGGGACACAGAGCGCCATACAGATCCTAAAGCAAATCTAAAATGGAAATTCTAGGTAATGGAGAAAGAGGAATTAGGACAGCAGGGCAGGAGACAGAAAAATGCTTCTGAAGTTCCCACATGTGCAGTGGCAGTCAGAAACTGCCCGTAAAGCACAAAAAGAGTGAACTCTCAAACATATTAGTGTTTTGTCAAGGGGGCTGTCATAATAAGTTTAAACATACTGAGAATATTTGAGTTATGTACATGAAACAAGAGCATCGAAAAAAAAGTTGAAACAGTGTTCAAAGTAGGAAAGTCATTCCACTCTCAGGCTGCAAATTGGAATGTTAAACTGGCTCTCTAAGATGGTGGCCTGTCTGGTTTTGTGTCTAGTACACACATTGTACCTTTGTGGTTCTGTGTTTTAGAGATTCAGAGGAAAGTATGATCTCTTTCCAGAGAGCAAGATTAGCCATCCAAAATACCACGGTTTGCACCTATTTGAGGAGGCTGCAGCACCTCGGAGGTTCTGGTTCTAAATACTGTGCATTAGGTCCAGGAAAGGAGTCTTTTAACAGGGAGATCTGTATAGTTGTGTCCTGCAAGGAGCAGCTAGGTTGGGAACAAGGGGCACGGGGCTCCCAGTGTGCCCCATTTGCCACACCTGGTACTGATTATCAACTGTGTTTGAAGATACAGAAAAGAGGAGCCTTTTCCTAGTTCAGCTGCTCAAACAAGAGATGTTTTTATATTTCAAAAAGGATGTGTTTGGGCGTGTCCACATTAGAGTCCTTGCTGGCCAAGGTCCTTGTGGCAGATTTGATCATTTCATGCCTTGCTTTCTTTTCCAATGGGCTTGTTGTTAGAAATAGCGTACACAGGCTGGCTGCTGTCAGGTAGTCGCCCTGCATCCGTCCTGTCCCCTTGGGTATTTTTATGTAACTGGAACATGTGCATCTCCTTGCATGTAGCATCCTCCCTTACACACGATTGTCTTTATACACTATGACACTCAGACAGAATATTACACTTACCCAATGACAGGTTGGTAGGTCCATGAGTTCTAAAAGAAGTAGTAAAGATAATTAATTGTTTGATAAAGCCTAGGTAGAGCAATATTCTGCTTTGTCTTTTAATCTTCCCTTTACTTTTGGAGGACAGACTAAGCAGGCTCTCAACGTGAAAAGAATGGCCCTTACTCAGCTCAGACAGGGCGTGACCAGTTTTCTGCTGCTGGGGTGTTGGAAAACAGTCGCCTGGAAGTGAGAGAAGGTTGTGGTGGCGGATAGGACAGAGTCCAATGGAGAGAAACAATTTTTATATAATTTCCACGTGACACTGAAATGCATTGTAAAGGAGGGTCTCTCTCAGACTGAGAGCAATGGAGATGAAATCGCAGATACTCAGGGAGATAAATGAGTGGGAGAGATTTATTGATGAAGCATGTGTGGAACTAAATGTGGAAGTTAAAACAGCAGAAAATGAGGTCCAGGAGAGGAAATTGAGGGGAGAGGCAGCATGTGTCAGGGGAGGAGTTGGGGAAGGGGGACATAAAGCAAAGGAGAGCTGTGGTTGCGGTTCTGGACAGGGCTGAGGCTACTCCTTATGGCGTGGGCCCAGAGCTCCATGCCATCATATGGGGGTCTGTCCGGGGATTCAGGACTTGTTACCAGGAAAATAGAAACCCATTTCTCATTTGTGCCATTCTATCAAGCTGTCTTTCAAGGTGCCCATTGAATGTTCAGATAAGTAGACAGTACACGACGTGGTCTGTTTGTAGGTCATGTGGAGGTGATTTCAGTCTAGAGTTCGCTGTGAGGCTTAATGCAGGTCAGAAACCTGCAGCAAATCTTAAATTGTAACCACATATGTGCATGCACGCACACACACACACACACACACACACACACACACACACACAGAGGTGGGTGGGTAGGGGAGAAAGAGAGATAGATCAATGATAATAGAATTTACTATGTACCTATTTCATTTTATAACTTATTTCTATTTCAAAGCATTTTAACTTCCTTGGGTTCACTGGAGCTGATACCCCGGTGAAAGGGGAAAGACAGAGAGTGCTGGAACACAGAGCAGTTGGAGACCCAGCCTTGGGTCTGGGGGTCTCATGGCCCACTCTGGCCTTAATTATCTATTGCTTTGTAATAAATCACTCTAAAACTTCATGATTAGAAAGCAATATGGGCTTGGTGTGCTAGCACATGGCTAGTCATATGAGTTATATTGATATTTTGCTTTATCTTGCTTTGTTTATAAATTAATTTTGAAATAAGAATTAACAAATTAACCTTTTGTGATGGTGTAACCATAGCACTTGAGAAATAGAGGCAGGAATACTGTATGTTTAAAGACAGCTTAGGCTACATAGCAACACCCTTCCTCCAAAACAGTGACAGCAGAAACAGAAAGCACAGAGTCACTCAGTGTTGGAGTCAGTCAGCACTATGCGAATGTCCACAGTGACTTCTTTTTACTGTTCAGCCCCAGCACGTTTCCTCACATCCCATGGTTTCTTATCATTCACTGATCCAGCCTTAGTAACCTTGGTGGGTGGCCAAGGGCTGAGATGGAAGATATCCTAAGTTCTGTTCGAAATTCTGGAACTCAACAACCTCCCTCCACCCTCAGTCAGTTGGTTAAAGGAAGTCAAAGGGCCAGGTCAGTTCAAAAGCTGTAATGCAGATTCCATCTCTCACTTGAGGATCTTTACAAACGGCAAAGAGCACTTCCTTGACCACCTCCGTGACGCCCACCTTGCCGGCTGGGACGTGTTGTAACTTCACTGTTTCCGTATGCTGATCTCACAGTCTTTCCATCACTAGCACCGTTTTATTCAAATCATTGGGATATATTAATACCTGTGTTTCTCTTCAGCCCTACTCCCATGAGAAAACAATCTTGAAGGGTATGATCCACACTGTGGCATTTTCACCAAGGATCATATTGAGTCAGGTGGCCATTGATGACTAAGAACTAGCACCCATAGTGTTTATTGAGGAACTGGTAAGAAGTGGCCCCAGCAAAGTGGCTTGTGTATACAGGCCTCAGGCTTCTCATTTGGAAACTCATGAAAAATCACCTCAAAGGGTTTCTGTGGCACTCTGTAGTAGATGCAAAAAAACTAGAGACCTTGCTTAACATGAAACCTGTTACAATTATGTTAGTAAAGTTTTACTGTCATTAGTATCACCATGATTGCTGTTTTTACTATTTTTTTATTTTAAAAAGATTTGTTCATTTTTATTTTGTTTACTTATTTTTTAGTTTTATAATCTTTTTCAAAATTTTATTTAAACTGAGTTTTTGTGACTTCATAAATAACATCTTAATCATCTTTAAACCCCCTTCCCCATCAGCACTCTCCCATATGCCACGCCCCACTGGATTTCATGCATTTCATCATTTATGTTAAGGCCTATCTACTCAAGTTAATGTCCCCTGACATCCCTCAGTGAAAGTTCATCCACTGGGGTCTGGTCAGTCTATTTAGAGTCACTCCCTTAAAGAAGATCAGTTCTGGGGCAGGAGAGATGGCCCAGCAGTTAAGAATACTGGTTGTTCTTGCAGAAGACCCAAGTTCAAATCTCAGCACCCACATGGCAGCTAACAGCTGTCCGTAACTCCAGTCCCAGGGGATCTGTCAGCCTCTTCTGACCTCTGTGGGTATTGCATGACATGGGTGTACTTACCTACATGTAGACCATACACACATACACATAAAATAAATAATTAAATAAAATTAAAAAAAAAAGATCAGTTCTTTCTCACCCAGCAGTAATCAATCAGCTGCTCAATAGTTCTTCGGCTAAGATTGGGGCCTGCTGCCCTTTTCCACAGTTCTATATGCATGTATGAACTGCAGGCACGTTCCATTCCTGCAGAAGCCAGAGGAGGGCATCAGATCCTTTGGAACTGGACTTATGCCGCCCCTCTGTAGGTTTTGGGAACTAAACCTGGGTTCTCTGCAGAGCCATCTATTATTTTTAAATTAGTTTTGGTAAAGGAGATAGCTCTGCTGTGTTATCTCCATACACAGCTCCCTGTGCTTTGCTCCTTTTCACCGCCCGTTGCTGCTCATTCTCCTCCTTCTTGTTCAGCCCAGATACCACTTTTATCCCGCTCTCTTCCATCGTGCACACACTCCCCTTGCCTTTTGTGTTCTGCCTGCCCCTCCATTTAGAGTCACAAGCTCACACACAAGCACACACCTACACATACACACACACACACACACACACACACACAGAAATTTAAATCTTGTTCCTGTGTGTTGGCTGAGTCTGGCTCATTTGCCTGATACATTCCTCCATGGCGGTCACAGCCTCACTCTTCTTTGCAGCTGATACGATGTCATTTGTATGTGGACAACGTGTTCTCTATCCATTAACAGATAAAGAAAATGTGGAACACATGCATCATGCTTAATCATAGCCAAATGTGAATGTCCCAATGGTATGAATTGACTCTCTTTGGGTTAACCTATTTTGAAGCATATCTGGTGTGCAATAAATACTTGCTAGTTTGTTGCTGTTTGGATTATCATGCATCATGCGTGGCATACTCCAGCATTTAGTGAGCATCATGCGTGGCATACTCCAGCATTTAGTAAGCATCATGCATGGCATACTCCAGCATTTAGTGAGCATCAGCACGTTAGTTACCGTCTTCTCAAAGGGAATGAACTGTAAACACCATCAATGGTACTGGAAAGCATGGCCTTGATTGTTCCTTTACATAATGTTCTAGCTTGTTTCTCAAATGCTGTGACAAAATACTCTGACCAGTACCAAATTGGGGAGGAAAGGTCTGATTTTATCTTACATCTCCCAGATCACAGTTCATCAGGGAACACATGGTAGGAACTCAGAACAGGAACCTGGAGGCAGGAGCAGAGCACAGGCCATGGAGAACTGCTGCTTACTGGCTTGCTTCCCTGGCCCCTGCACACCCTGCTTTCTTGTGCAACACAGGCCCACCTGCCAAGGGGTAGAACCACCCACAGTGGGCTGGGCCCTCCCACATCACTCAACAGTCAGGAAGATGCCCCTCAGACACAGCCACAGGCCAGTACGATGGAGACAATTTCCCCATTGAGGCACCCTCATCCCAGGTGTGTCAAATTGAACTAAAGCTATCCAGCACAATTGACCCCTTATCAAGTTGACACACAAACATATCACTATTAAACCATAACCTTTCCAATTACCATCCCCAATATATGATGTTAATATCACAACATAAAATAATACAGCCTTAAAAGTGCAATAGTCCTTGAAAAATCCAAATACTGCCAGGCGTGGTGGTGCATGACTTTAATCCCAGCACTCGGGAGGCAGAGGCAGGCAGATCTCTGTGAGTTCGAGGCCAGCCTGGTCTCCATGGTGACTCCAGGACAGCTGGGGCTACAGGGAGACAAAAAAGCAAAAACCAAAAACAAATACTCAAAAGTCCATAGTCTCTTTTAAAAAGTCTCTTAGCTGGGGGCGCCTGTAAAATCTAAAACAAGTACTGTCTTATTTCAAAGGGAAGAATCGTGCACACCTAAGCAAAACCAAAGTCCAGCAAAGTAGCTCAAGGCTGGACATCTGGGATTCACTCACGATCTTCTGGCCTCCAAAGGGTTCTGGCAGCTCCACTTCTCTGACTCTGCCATCCGCAGCACAAAAACCT
>NW_008337322.1:4136859-4144630 GCF_000622305.1 Nannospalax galili | reverse complement strand
GTGCGGGTCCCCTCTGTGTGCTGACCCTGAGGAAATACCTCCCAGAAGACTTCACCACAGTGATGCTGGTCTCTTGTTACTTACATCTGATTTTTCAGCCCCAGCTAACCAACATCAACTGTCCCAGTAAAACAAAGGTTTTACTTCAGGTTCTGGTCTCTTCTTAATCACAGCTGATTCTTCAGCCCCAGCCAACCAGAACCCATAGCTTCTCAATTCGAAATATCACACAAAGAGCCTGAAAGTCTCTGCTTCCCTTTGAAGCATAACAAGCCAGGCCGCATTGTATACATCTCTTTCAACATAACTGTTCCAAACTCCACAACAACAAACTCTAAGCATTCAATGGCTTTTCTAGGCCAAAGTTCCAAATGCTTCCACAATCCTCCAAAGTCAGGTCTATTGCAACAGTGCCCACTCTTTATTACCAATTTCTGTCATAGTTTGTCTCACCATTGCTGTAACAAAATACTCTGACCAATACCAACTTGGGGACGAAAGGGTTTATTCAGCTTACATCTCCCAGGTCGCAGTTCATCAGGGAGCCCAAGGTAGGAACTCAGGGAAAGAACCTGGAGGCAGGAGCTGGAGCATAGGCCATGGAGGAACGCTGCTTACTGGCTTGTTCCCTTGGCCCCTGCTCACCCTTTCTTATGCAACAGGGGCCCACCTGCCCAGGGGTGGTACCACCCACAGTAGGCTGGGCCCTCCCACATCACTCAAAAATCAAGAAGATGCCCCCATAGACATGGCCACAGGCCAGTCCAATGGAGGCAATTCCCCAAATGAGGCTCTTCAACCTAGGTGTGTCATGTTGACACTAAAGCTATCCAGTACAACTGACCCCTTGTCATCTTGACACACAAACAATTCACTGTTAAACCATAACCTTGCCAATTCTTATCCCCAAGGTATGATGTTAACATTAATATCACAACATAAGACAGTACAACCTAAAAGCCCCACAGTCCTTCAAAAATCCAAACACTTAAAAGTCCATAGCCTCTTTTAAAAGTCTCTGAAATAGGGGCTCCTATAAAATCCAAATCAAGTACAGTCTTATTTCAAAGGGAAGAATGGGGCACATCTAAACAAAACCAAAGTCCAGCAAAGGAGCTCAAGGCTGGGTATCTGGGATTCACTCACAGTCTTCTGGGCTCCAAAGGGTTCTGGCAGCTCCACTTCTCTGACTCTGCCATCCACAGCACACACAGCTTGATTCGAAGGTCCAGGATGGCTCCATTCCATACCTACTGCTGCCCTTGGTGGTCATCCCATGGTCCCGGCATCTCCAGTAAAAGTTGGGATCGCCACTGAAACTGAGGCTGCACCTTCACCAATGGCCTCTTCTTGCCTCTTGGGGTGCAAAGCCTCAGATTCTCTCCATGACCCCTTCAATCCTGGGGTCTTCACTGCAACTGAATCTGCACTTTCACCTATGGCCTTTCCTGGCGTCTCAGAGTGCCAAGCCTCAGCTGTTCTCTGTGATCCCTTCATGCTTTCAACACCAGAACCATGCAGGACACTCTTACACCTTACCAAGTCCTGCTTCCATCTAGAGATGGAGGCTTGGGTCCTCTGTGTGCTGACCCTGAGGAAATACCTCCTAGAAGGTTTCACCATAGTGATGCTGGTCTCTTGTTACTTACAGCTGATATTTCAGTCCCAGCTAACCAGCATCATTTGTCCCAGTAAACCAGAGGTTTTACTTCAGGTTATAGTCTCTTCTTAATCACAGCTGATTCTTCAGTCCCAGCCAACCAGAACCCACAGATTCTCAATTCAAAATATCACATGAACAGCCCTGATAGTCTCTGCTTCCCTTTGAAGCATCACAAGCCAGGTCTCCATGGTCCACAACACTTTCAGCATAAGTGTTCCAAACTCCACAGCAACAGACTCTAAGCACTCAATGGCTTTTCCAGCCCAAAGTTCTAACGCTTCCATAATCCTCCTAAAAACACCACAGTCAGCTCTGTCATAGCAATACCCCACTCCTGGTACCATTTTCTGTTCTAGTTTCTTTCTCAATTGCTGTGACAAAATACTCTGACCAGTATGAACTTGGGGAGCAAAGAGTTTATTTTATCTTATATCTCTCAGGTCACGGTTCATTAGGGAGCACAAGGTAGGAACTCAGGGCAGGAACCTGGAGGCAGGAGCTGAAGCACAGACCATGGAGGACTGCTGATTACTGGCTTGCTTCCTGGCTCCTGCTCAGCCTGCTTTCTTATGCAACACAAGCCCACCTGCCCAGGGGTGGCACTACCCAAAGTGGGGTGGGCCCTCCCACATCACTCAACAATCAAGAAGATGCCCCACAGACATGGCCACAGGCTAGTCCTACACCTGGAGGCAGGAGCTGAAGCACAGACCATGGAGGACTGCTGATTACTGGCTTGCTTCCTGGCTCCTGCTCAGCCTGCTTTCTTATGCAACACAAGCCCACCTGCCCAGGGGTGGCACTACCCAAAGTGGGGTGGGCCCTCCCACATCATTCAACAATCAAGAAGATGCCCCACAGACATGGCCACAGGCTAGTCCTATACAGGAAATTCCCCAGTTGAGGCTCCCTCAACCCGGTGTGTCAAGTTGACACTAAAGCTGTCCAGCACACATAATGGTATTCTATATGACTTTTTAATGCATCACACATACAGGCAAAATTGCTGCATGGCCTCTGCCTTCAGAGAATGTGAGCGAGTCTCACAGAACCAACAACGAATATGCATGTGGAATGATATGAGTGTTAGCTTCCTGGTAAGCCACGGATTTCACTGGAAAACGCCATATACAGTCTGAGGATAATATGGTTTTAAATGCTGGCCATGATCTTACCCTCAAATCTGTGATGATCTTGGAAAGATTCAGAGTAGATGATGCAAAAGATGGGAAAAGAGGTGTGAAGTTTCAGGGGGTAGAAGTAGTCAAGGGTTTTTGAGAATTTAGACAGGGCTCTCTAAGAGGCATCAGAGAAACCAAACTTTGAGTCAAGACTGGGGACAAGAACTGGTTTCTGCATGGGAGTGTCAATGCCTGGAGCTACTGATCATATTTAAGGAAAAGAACATCATTATGGAGATGTTTGCTTTTGCACGATTTCTTTAAGTTCCCAGAGGCACAAGCTGCGCTGACTTTAAGTAAGCAGGACCTTGCTTGAGAAAGTAATCCTGGCCCAAACCCTAAGTGACTATCTCTCCCCTCAAGAGCCTTGCCATTCACACATGCAGATGACAGACAAGCTTCCTTCTACAGTTCTCAGATCTACTTCTTGTTTTAATTCCCAATTAAAGCTAATGTTATTGAAATTGATCTGTCTGCTTGGTGTGAAATACTGTGAAATTTGAGGTAATTAATGATTATTATGATAGCTATGAGTTATTAACAACATTCTGAAGAGTAAGGTAGTGGCATCATTCCATCTTGAAGTCAGTGATAGACTATGAGCAAACACAGAGAGTGCTGTAACCATCACTCCTGTAGTAGGGGAGAGGAAGCATGTTCATATTCAATCAGCTAAAAAAGAATCTGCAAAGGGTCCTTGAAGACAGAAGAATGGTGTGACTTGTTACAGATCTGCCCGTAAGGGCAAAAGCACCATCCCGAGGGCCTGCCACACAAATGCCACACTGCACAAAACTTGAGTGCTGGTACTAGGCTGCAATGTAGACTGGGCTTCCAGGGGTGAGGGATGGGCTGACGGAGCTGCCCTCATGATTGGTGGGAGGGAAGCTGACAGAGATCAGAAACACAGCTAATAGCCCTTCAGTAGAGAAGGGATTGGATTGTGTTTAAATCCATTTTTGCGACTGATTTTCACACACAGCAAGTCAAACAGGACACATAGGAATAATTCTATTTAAAGGTTACAGACATTCCAGGTCTTTGGAGTCTGACTGTGACCAGTCCGGCCTGGGCTGCACAACAAGACTATGTCCCCAAACTTAACAAAGCATATATGACAGTCATGATACTATTTACCAACTGCCTCTGAAAAAATCCAAATAGTCATTTTTCTCTTTAATGAGGAGATAGTATATAGTGCTAATATTGATGCTTTCAAATCAGTTGCCACATTTGATTCTGTTAAACAAATGACAAATTTCAATGGGCATTAATAATTACACTGAATTTGATAAGCAATTATATACATATCCTAGGTTCACAGTGTTGCTATGACAAATATCATCACTAATGGCAGCTTAGAGGAGTGAAGGGGTTATTTTAACTTACAGATTATGGTCCGACATTGAGGGAAATCAGGACAGGAACTCAAAAAGGAACTTGGAGTCAGGCCTGCTTGTTCTCCTGTGCAATATTACCTAGAATTAGGTAACCACTGACTCTTAACCAAGAAGGACAGCAGAAACCAGGCTGCTTCCTGGCTCACTCAGATCCGTACTTGGCTAGCTTTCTTATATGGCTCAGGACGACCCACCAAGGGAGTGGGTTGGACCCTCCTACTTCAGTTAACAATCAAGACCATCCCTCATGGATATTCCCCGAGGCCAATGTGATCTAGGGAATTCCTCAATAGAGGCTCTCTGGTGAATTCCAGCTTGTGTCAATTTGGCACTTAAAGCTAGCTCAGTTTATGTAATGCATTTTCAGAAAACATATAACATGAGGGGTAAAGTACTTTCCTAGCTATTAACCCACACTAAATATCTTTAACGATTGATATGAATGATGTAGATGAAAGGTAAACAAGTTGAAGGATTTTTAAAAATTATTTATTTAATACCCATATAATTAGAAGAGGCATTTCATTACAACAGCATTGACATATTCAATAACAATTTCCAGAGCTAAGATGCTTCTCTTTCAAAATTGCTATAAAATTTTTAGGTTCAGAGTTGAATTAATACAGTTATACAATATTGAGCTCAGTATAAGAGCTGTAAGACATCAAATTGAATGAGTTTTCAACCTTTAAAAAAGATCTCCATTTCATTTTAAAATATACTGTTTCTTACAGAAAGACTCACTAGTGTTTTTGCCAGTAACAGTGTGAAGTTGGTGCATGTGTCTCTAATCTGTATGTATCTTATTATTACTAGTCATAATCAGTTGCACTCAGATCCTTGGCACCTGTGTATGTCTATAAAGTCATCGGGTAGATTTCAATGGTAATGTTTATCGCCTCTACTAATTAACATGACATAATTTTTATGCTTCCTCCTCAAATATAACTCATTTTTAAAATATGTTAATTTTTGTGTGTATATCACATAGAACATCCCAAACAATCTCATTCGACTATACACCAACTTCCCAGATGGCACCCTCCTATAGCCCCACCACCCACTAAAGCCCTTAAACTCTGTCATCCCTACTACTGTCTGCTGTGTTGTCGGCACCCTAGCCATTCCCCACTACTTGTCCACCTGGTGAATCTGGTGATAGCCTTTCTAGAGGGCTTTGTTTTAGGAAGGTCAGCTGTTCCTGACTTAGCGGCAATCAGTTGTCAATTTTCCTTTAGATAAGATTGGGTCTGCTGTTCATTTTCCCAGTTCTATGCTGGGTTACTATCTGAGTGTCTCTTGGGCCACCCTGGCCAACAACTCAAAAGAAGGTATCTCCTAGCTGGCATTGTTGCTTGTTATGTACCATTTAGCTATACCTATGGACTCTTAAAAATTATATTGGCCCCTTTAATCTTTGGTTATACTTTCCTTTTGGGTGTTTAAGGCCATACAGTTGGCCCAGATAGACCAAATTACTTTTACTCTTAAGGTCATCTGAGTATCTGTTCCTCAGGGGTCACATGGTCTTGGGAGGAACCCCTGGTTCATTTCTTTTACAAGTTCCATCTATGTGAAGATAAGTCAAAGGGCCTCCAAGCTGTGGACCTTTATCTATTTATATCTATTTTATCTATTTATTTTATCTATTTATTTATTTATTATCTATTTTATCTATTTATATTTACCTATTTCAAATCCATATGGAATTAGTAGATGTGGAAAAAGTATGTTGGGGTATTTGGAAGCTCTCTTGGAAGAAAATTAGGCTCCATATTTATGTCATTGGATTCATGGAAAATAACACCCTGTGTGGAAATTGGTGCAAGCACAGGAACCTTCACAGAGCTTATGATCTGGCTAGAAGTGTTTACGACATCATTAAAGAATGGAAGGGCACCTTAAATGAGACAAAAACACTCAAATCAAAAAAGTATTAGACCTGGGGCTAGAGAAATGTTTCAGTAGTTAAGAGCACTGGATGTTTATGCTGAGGACCCAGGTTTGGTTCCCAGCAAATACATAGTGGCTTACAACTGTCAGAAACTCCAGTTTCAGGGAATCCAATACCCTCTTTGGCCTCCATGGGCATTGTATGAAATGGGTACACTTACATACATGCAGGCAAAACTTGTACACATAAAGTAAAAAGAAATAAACCAATAAAAAGTAAAAATGTAATAGATGTATCAAAAAATCCTTACCATTTTAAATGATTCAAAGCAACTCTCAGAAAATGAAAAGTCAAATAAAGGAAAAAACAACTCTAATCTGTTTATCATAGTTTATAAATGTGCAAAGATGAAAGGGTAATTTAGAGGCAAACAAGGATTAGTTAAAAATAAATGCAGAAGGAGGAAAATCAATAAGCAAAGTATTGTTATAAAATCTCCCTCAAAAATAACTGGAAATGAGGATATAAAATATTGATGATATTTTTAATAAAAAATGAAAATTGAACATCAAAACCATTAGATAGAAAATAAAACATGATAATTTAATAGACAAAAATGAGGAAATAAACCATAATTCATCTTTCGTGATTGAAAATTACAAAATATTTCATGGAATTTCTTATATTAATTTTGAAACAGATAGAAAATTTGACTTGCTTACTGGTGGAATCCTCCACAGACTTTCACACAGAGGATTGTTAATGCTCTCTTGCTGTGTGACTACATGGGTGGTTTAGCTAGTAGTTCATTAAAGGACGTTTCTAGAGGTCTTCCCCTTTCATTTCTGGTATTGGTAATATTCTCTCTCTCTGCCTCCCTTCAAGTTCATTGATTATATCCCTTCAAAAAACATCTGTTTATATTGATTTTTCTATTGTTTTTCTGTTTATTTCTACCGAATTCTTTTCAGTTTTAATCCACTGGTTTTTTTTTTCCTCCTGACTTTTTTTGGTGAGGAGAGGGTGGTGAGTTTAGAACTTTTATGGCATCTTTTGTCATAGGCCTAAGTTGTTGACGTGCACCAGTATGCCCCCCTTCTCTCTCCAGGTTTTGGGTCTGGATGTGTAACCAGGCTGGAACTCTTGCTGACTTAGCTTCCTGAGTGCCAGAGATTACAGGGCGTGCTAACATGCCCAGCCTGATGACAAAGGCATCAGAAGTTACATCATCTCCCATGCCATGTTTCTGCTGCATTGAACTAACACTCATGAGTTACACTTCCTTTGTTGTTTAAATTATTTTTCTAAAACACAGATAATTTATAATAATCATACCATTGGTTTCCACTTATTTAGAGACTGTTATGTTGACTCTCTGGTAGGTGCTAACATGCCCAGCCTGATGACAAAGGCATCAGAAGTTACATCATCTCCCATGCCATGTTTCTGCTGCATTGAACTAACACTCATGAGTTACACTTCCTTTGTTGTTTAAATTATTTTTCTAAAACACAGATAATTTATAATAATCATACCATTGGTTTCCACTTATTTAGAGACTGTTATGTTGACTCTCTGGTAGGGACTTCAGATTTTGTTGTAACAGGGTCAGAAATCATAGTTTTCAGTGAGC
>NW_008337322.1:4133014-4136133 GCF_000622305.1 Nannospalax galili | reverse complement strand
CAAAAAAAGGTATTGCCTATCTGGCATTGTTGCTTGTTATGTAGCCTTTAGCTATACATATGGACTCTTAAAAAATTATGTTGGCCCCTTTAATCTTTGGTTATACTTTCCTTTTGGGTGTTTAAGGCTATACAGTTGGCCAAGATAGACCAATTTATTTTTACTCTTAAGGTCATTTGAATATCTGTTCCTCAGGGGTCACATGGGCTTTGGAGGAGCCCCTGGCTCCTTTCTTTTACCAATTCCGCCTATGTGAAGATAAGCCAAAGGTCCTGCTCGACCATGGTTGGCTTCGCTTGGAAGCATGGAGGAAATGATTCCTCTGTGTTGACCCTCCTCTTTGTAGACTGGACACTGGTTCAAGTCCATCTTGTGGGGTCTTCACAGCCTCCTTGATCAAGAGGACAAGTGACTCACCACAGTTACAGGACACTTTGAGATACACTCAGTCCCCTGGAACTAGTTGACCTAGGAGGGCAAGGAGCAAAAACTGTCCTTCAGGTCCCTCTGACCAAATTAGTAAAGGCCTTAAAGTATGTCTGTTAAACATCCAAGAAGTTTGGTTCCACCAGTTTGGTACTTTTAATTACTGTGTGCCATATAGACAAAGCTTTGGCAAAGACCAATTATTCTCAGATAAAACTTGCCTAGATGTATATTTCTTGATCTGGTATGTATAATTTGTCAGTAGGTTGTTGGACTAATATGGCTGCCTCTGGTTTTTAAAACTAGCTAGGCATTATTTACCTCTTGCATTGTCTAACCCTTCCATCATGGTTTCCCCATTTTTCCCATTTCTCCCTTAATAATACCCTTCTCCTATGGGTCTACCTCTCTTGAGCTCCTTCTTTCTCTTTATCCCCTAGGTTCCTTGTATACCCTTCCCTCCCCTCTCCCTTAAACTAACCCAATTTTTATCCATATCTCCCTTACTAAGGCCTGTTTCCTGCTGTTCTTCTCTTTCAGGTTCTTTCTTTTCCTTTACTTCCCTGGTTCCTTTCCATTATCCTGGTTCCTGTAGTTATGTCTGGATACATACTCACTTATTAGGACTTGGTTCTAGGATCCACATATGAGGGATAACATACCTCATTTTTTTTTAGTCTGTGTTACTTCACGTAGTATAGCAGTTTCTAGTTCTATCCATTTACCTGCAAATTTCCTGATTTCGTCTTTCTTTACTGCTGAGTAAAACTCCATTGTATAAGTGAACCACATTTTCATTATTCTCTTGTCAGTTGAGGGACACTTATGTTGCTTCCATCTCTTAGCTATTGTGAAAAGAGCAGCAACAAACATGGATGTACAATTGGTTGAGTTATTTGGGTATATGCCAAGGAGTGGTATAACTGGGTCAAATGGTAGGTTCATCTGTAGTTTTGTAAGAGTTCTCCATGCTGCTTTCCATAGGTGGATGAGCATTCCCCTTTCCCCACATCCTCTCCAACATTTGGTATCTTTTGTTCTCTTGATCTTAGCCAGTCTGATTGGGGTAAAATGAAATCTTAAAGTGGTTTTAATTTGAATTTCCCTAATTACTAGTGATATTGAACATCTTTTAAGATGCTTCTTAGTTATCTTTACTTCTTCTTTTGAGAACTCTCTGTTAGCTCCTTAGTCCATCTTCTAATTGGGTTACTTCCTGTCTTGATTCTCTGTTGTTTGAGTTTGCTATATATTCTGGATATTAAATCTCTGTCAGATGTGTCATTGATGAAGATTTTCTCCCATTCTGTGGGTTTTCTCTTCACTTCCCTGGTTGCCTCCTTTGATGTACAGAAGCTTTTTAGTTTAACGAGGAGCCATTTGTTGATTCCTGACCTTGTTTCCTGAGCAATTGATGTCTGGTTTAGAACATCCTTTCCTACACCTATATCTTGTAGGTTTTTTGCCAGTGTTTTCTTCTAACACTTTCAGAGTTTCAGGCTTTACATTGAGGTCTTTGATCCATTTGGAATTGACTTTTGTGCAGGGTGAAAGATAGGGGTTTAGTTTCATTCTTCTACAGGTGGAGATCCAGTTTTGCCAGTACCATTTGCTGAACATGCTGTCTTCTTCCAGTGAATGTTCTTGGCCCCTTTGTCAAATATCAGGTGGCTGAAATTGCATTTACTCATTTTTGGGTCTTCAGTTTTGTTCCATTGATATATGGGTCAATTTTTCTTCTAGTATCTTGTTGTTTTTATGATTATAGCTCTGTAATACAGTTTAAAATCTGGTATAGTAATCCCTCCGGCATTGTTCTAATGCTCAGGGTTGCTTTGGCTATCTGAGGTCTTTTGTGCTTCCATATAAATCTTAGGATGTTTTTACCAATTCTGTGGAAAATGTCATGGGGATTTTGATTGGGATTGGAATCAATAAATGACTTTTGGTAGGATGGTCATTGTCACAATATTAATTCTTCCAATCTGTGAGCATGGGAGGTCCTTCCATCTCCTGGTGTCTTCCTCAATCTCTTTCTTTAAAGGTTTAAAATTTTCATTGTAGAGGTCTTTAATGTCTTTGTTCAGGTTTATTCTGAGATATTTTATTTTTTTGTAGCTATTCTGAAGGGGAGTGTTTCCATGTACTATTTCTCTGATTGCTCGTTATTGGTATATAGAAAGGCTACAGACTTTTGTAGGTTAATTTTGTAACCTGCCACTTTACTGAACATGTTAATAATTTCCAGGAGATTTCAGGTAGAATTTTTGACATCTCTTAGATATAATACCATACCATCTGTAAAAAGGGATGATTTGATCTCTTCCAATTATTACTCCTTTAATTTCTTTCTCTTGTCTTATTGCTCTTGTAAGAGTTTCAAGCACTGTGTTAAAGAGGAGTGGAGATTGTTGACAGCCTTGTGTGGTTCCTGATTTCAATGGGAATGCTTCTAGTTCTTCTCCATTTAGAATGATGTTGGCTGTGGGTTTGTTATATGTGGCTTTAGTTATGTTGAGGTATATTCCCTCCAGTCCAATTCCCTCTAGGACTTTCAACAGAAACACATGTTAAATTTTGTCAAAGGCCTTCTCTGCATCTATTGAGATAACCATGTGGTTCTTGTCTTTGAGCCCATTTATGTGATTTATGACGTTTATTGACTTACGTATATTGAACCATCCCTGCATCTC
>NW_008337322.1:4132763-4132865 GCF_000622305.1 Nannospalax galili | reverse complement strand
ATGCTGGCTTCATAGAAGGAATTTGGAAGTTCTTCCTCCATTTCTATCTTTATGCATAAATTAACTAGTATTGAATTTAGTTCTTCTTTATATGTCTGGTAA
>NW_008337322.1:4131180-4132750 GCF_000622305.1 Nannospalax galili | reverse complement strand
TAAATGTCTGATAGAATTCTGCTGTAAATCCATCTGGTCCTGGGCTTTTTTTAGTCAGGAGGTTTTGTATTACTGTTTTAATTTCTTTTTGTGTTATGGGCCTGTTTAAGCTGCTAATCTCTTCTTGGTTTAGATTTGGTGGTTCCCATGCCTTTAGATATCTGTCCAAATAGTTTTTTAAAGTATTCTCTCATAATGTTCTGTATCTTTCTGGTGTCTGTTGTGATCTTTCCCCTTTCATCTCTGATTTTGTTGATTTGGATGTGCTCTTTCTTTTGGTTAGCTGGGCTAGCAGTCTGTCAATCTTGTTTATCTTTTTCAAAGAACCAGCTCTTTGATTCATTGATTCTTTGTATTTTCTTTGTTTCAAATTCATTAATTTCTGCTCTAATTTTTGTTATTTCATCTTGTCTGCTGGGTTTATTTTCATTTGTTGTTGCTTTTCAAGTGTCTTGAGTTGCAATGTTAAGTCAAATACTTGTGTTCTTTCTGATTTTTTGATGTAGGTACTTAAGAGATATATACTTCCCTCTAAGGACAACTTTCAGTGTGTCTCAGAAGTTTTGTTGTGTTGTATTGTCCTTTTCATTTAGTTCCAGGAATACATTTATTACTTTCTTAATTTCTCTTTTGAACCATATCTCCATGTGTTCATGTGGTGATTACGGCCTCTTCCGGTGTTGATTGTAAGCTTTATTGTATTGTGGCTTCATAGAATGCCTGGAATTATTTCAATCTTTTTATATTTGTTGAGGTTTCATTTTTGCTCCAGTATATGGCCAATTTTGGAGAAGGTTCCATGGGGCACTGAATAGAAAGTATATCCTTTGGTGCTTGGGTAGAATACTTGGTATATGTCTGTTAGGTCCGTTTGAGGTATGGTATTGTTTAATTCAGATGTTTCTCTGTTAACTTTCTGTCCTATCTAATGGAGACAGTGGGGTATTGAAGTTGATCTATCTAATGGAGATAGTGGGGTACTGAAGTCCTCTACTATTAATGAGTTGGGATTAACCTGGTTCTTAAAGTCCTGTAGTCCTATTTTTATGAAGGTGGGTGCACCAAAGGATACTGAATATATGTTCATGATTGTAATATCTTCTTGGTTTATCTTTCCTTTGATCAAAATGAAGTGACCCTCCTTATCTCTTCTGATTGGTTTTACTTCGAAATCTATTTTGTCGGATATTAGAATTGCAACCCCTGCTTGTTTCTTAGTGTCATTTGCTTGGAATATTCCTTTCCATCCTTTCTCCTTAAGGTAGTGCCTGTCCTTGAAGGTGAGATGGGTTCTTGCAGGCAGCAAAGAGATGGATTTTGTTTCTTAATCCATTCGCTCAGCCTGTGTCTTTTGACTGGGGAGTTCAGTCCATTGGTATTTAAAGTTATTAATGAAAGGTGTATTGATTCCTGTCATTTTGATTTCTGTTCCTAATCTTGGTGTAATTGTGTGTTTCCACAGTTATAACTTCATTGAATTTCTTTCCATAACCCCTTGTATGTAGTCGTTCCTTTCTTCAGCTCTTTGTATTGCTTCAAAAACTCTCTGAAGGGCTGGTTTTGTGGACAA
>NW_008337322.1:4118853-4130926 GCF_000622305.1 Nannospalax galili | reverse complement strand
GTTCTATATGCTTCTTGTATTTGTATGGGCATGTCTTTCTTTAATTTTGGGAAATTTTCTTCTACAGTCCTGTTGAAGATCTGTTCCATATCATTATCCTAAGATTCTTCTCTTTCCTGTATGCCTATGATTCGTAAGTTTGGTCTTTTGATACACAATTCCTGCATATTCTATTCTTGTGATTTCTTAAATTTTTCATAATCTTTGCTGGAGTGTTCTAGTTCACCCGCTTTATCTTCTAGTCTTGGTATTCTGTTTTCCATTTCATTCATCCTATTGGTGAGGCTTTCTCCTGTCATTTCTAATTGGCTTACTGAGTGTTTCCCTTCCTTCTTCATTTCAGCCTGAGTATTCTTCAATATTTCTAATTCTTTTCTGAATTCATTCGGAAGTTTATCCTGTCTTCCTTCAGTTCTTTGATTTCTTTGTTTGTGTGTTCTTTAAATTCACTGAATTCTTTTATCATGTTTATAATTGTTCTTTTGAGTTCCATGTCCTGTGTTATCTCAAGGGGTCTCTCATTGTACTCCTCTAGAGAACTATTGGTATTTGATGGGGATATGTTGTTTTGGTTTTTCATGTTGTTATTTTTTCTCTGTGATTTTGACATGTGAATTTCTATTGTAGTTTCGGATTCTAGTGTGAGACTCAAGCCTTCAAGTATAGGTCTGCTTCTTTTTGTAAACTTTATGTGACTTTGTGGTTTACTTGTTGTGTGTGAAAAGCTGGTTGGTCTAAGCTTCCGGTTCTCTCTTTTGATTTTGTTTTGGAGTGGCCAAATTGGTTTCTTCTTCAGGAGTTCCCACAGAGGCCCAAGTCAGATGAGATGATGTTCTCAGGCTCTTTCCTACAGTCTGGATCCCTCCAAGCAAGATGTTGTCCTCAGGAGTTTGGGGGCTGGACTGGCCTGGGAGCAGGGCCCAGAAAAATGCTGGTCTTGGGCAGCTGATGGCCATGCCACCCAGGGATGCAGAGGGAGGTGAGGGTGGGACCATGCCCAGAGGGCTCCTGGGGACCTTGAGAAGGAACTGGGTTGGTCTGGATGCAAAGAATCAGGAAGCAATGGTGGTTCAGGGCCAAGAGGTGGGCCCCAGTGTCTGGGGTGCTGAGACAAGAAAAGGACCAGTACCCAGGCTAGGAGGAGAGATGGGGCAGGGATGCTGGAAGGGTGAATGAGGCTGGGGGAGTCAAGGTGCCGTGGGTGATGCTGGACTTACCCGAGAGAGAGGCTGGCAGGTTGTGCAGCCCAGAAAAGCAGAGAGAGGTCTGAGCTCATTTTTCAAAAGCTTGTTAAATTTTATATGTTTCGGAATACAGTCAATTATGGTGAATATTCCACAGATATTATGTTGCTTTGTGGACTGTTGCTTAATTTTCTGTTGAATCAATTAGTTGGTGATGTCATTAATGTCTTTCTGTTGACTTATTCTTTCTATTGGTGGGCATGATTCACAGGATTTTTTATTTCCTGCTTTATGAATTTTGAAGCTTTCTTGATACATGTATACCCTCATAGGATTGGGGTCTGATCTTTCTACCATTAGCTAATGCTAATGTGTATTTTCTTCCTAGTCACTTATTTTCCTTCATGACTACTCTGCCAGATAGTATGTATCCATCCCAGCTTGGTGTGCATGTGTGTGCATGTGTCGTATGCATATGGAATACACTATTCGTCATTGTATTTCTATTACCTGTGGTATATTTCATGTGAATTACTTGCAGTTACCTAGGCACTGTCTGAAGTTGGATTACAGATATGTGTATTAACCTATTATATTTTTTGTATGTTTAGATCATTTTAATTTAGTATAATTATTGAAATATTTAGATACAGGTCTTTTATTATTTTTCTTTCGGCGTCTTTTACCCTTTCAGTTTTTTCCCTTATTTCCGTGTCCCTGTTGTCTTTGTGATTATTTGAGCATTACTTGGCATTCTATTCTATCTTATATTTCTCCCTAGATCTCTTGAACCTCATTTTAACAAGGGTTCTATATTTTGTAATGTACATATTTAGTGTTCACTATAATTTTATTGATTCAAATGTGATATGTAACTAGTACCAAATCTTGTCAGCATGTACGTCTTCTGGGATTCTTTCCTCTGTGTCATCATTGCCTGTTTAAATTGAAGTTCTTGAATTTATTTCTTCTGACAAGCTTTTATAACTTTCAATCAATTTTTTCAAATACTTCCAAAACTCAGATTCCTAGATCTATGCCTATTTAAAAACACTTTTCCTGTCCATTGTTCATAATGGATTTTGTTTATTGACATTTCAAGTTCTCCGACCCTTTTTCTGTCACCATTTAATTACTGAACTTGTAAGAATTTTAGAATATTTTTATTTTATGCTTTTAAGTTGAAATTTTAATTTTTCTCTTAATCTTGTATTTCTTTGTCATTCTATTTTAAAATATTTAACACTGTTAGTGTTTGCTTACTGAATTATTTGTAATAGGTGCTTCCACTGTTATCTTTTTAATTTTGCTTTTGTTTTCTTTAGAAAGGGTCTCATCATGTGGCCCTGCCTGTCCTGCTTGTTGTTCTGTAGATCAGGATGACCCTGAACTCACAGAAATCCACCTATCTCTGGCTCCTTAGTGCAGGGATTAAAGGCATGAGCCAGCACACCTGGCACTGTAGGCGGGACTTGATGGTATATCTCCAAATTGTGTGTCATCCCTGTGTTGCCGTGTTGACTGCCTTTCCACACAGCAGTGAGGTCATCTAAGCTTTAATATTCAAGTAGACTTTGGAGCAAATTTTGACAGTTAAGTATTATATTAGGAGAATGTATGCCTTATTTCAAGCCAATAGAAAATAGACCTGTTTTACTTTCAGGTCACCAAACTAGTCATGTTTAGCCTGAAAATTCCAACGTGGCCTCGGTGGACCTTGACTCTGATGTAAGTACAGTTGTTAATGCAATCACAGCACAACTGGGATAGACTTTCTTTGTGATCATGAGTGATTTATCTAATCATGGTGACAGTCTTTGTATGAAATTAGTTGTCCATGTATATAAATTTTTTTTCTCTGGATGGTCTACCCTGATCTTTGAGTTATATGGTCTTAAAACACTCCCTTTATTACTGTGTTTTTTGTAGGAGATCTTGTATAAATAACTATAAATCTTCTAATTTGTTACTCTTTCAAGTTTTCTTAAAAAAAAACTCTTCTATATAAATTTTAGAAAAAAATAGAACTTTTAATAAAATTACTACTGGGACTGTACTTGAACTTGAATCAAATAAACCATTGGTTCTTAACAGTAAGATCTTAAGAGTATAGAATATTCCTTGTGGACTTGGTATACCTCTGCCTATTTATTCTTACTGATATATTATTTTCAGTGATAAGTCATACATTCATTTTTAAACTCTGTTTCTAATTTTTCCCATGCTTTTTGATGCTGTGAGTTACATTTTATTTTAATTGTATATTTTAGTTTCCATTACATGAGTAGGATTAAATAGATTTATTGAGTTAAGTTCATATACTAAATTTATTCATTTGAAGTGTATAATTTATTGATTTTTAGTTTGGCAGAATGGTGTAATGATCCAAGCCATCTGTTATTAAAATTTTCATTAGGGGCTGGGGAGATGACTCAGTGGTCAAGAGCTCTTGCTTTGTAAGTATAAGGACATGAATTCAAATCCCCAGGACCCACATAAAGAGGTCGGTATGACGACACATGCATCTAACCTCAGCACTGTGGTCACAGACAGATAGGTATTAATAGCTCTCTGGCTAATTAGCCAAGCTAAAAACTGCAGTTTCTGGTTCAGTGAGAGACCCTGTCTCAAGCCAATAAGTTGGAGCTTGATAGAGGCAGACACCCGTGTTCTGCTATGGCCTCCCCATCTGTGCATGCTGCCGCTCAAACCTGTGTACTCTTGTGCACGCAGCACGTCCACACCAGTCTACAACCCCTCACTTCATTATCCAGCATTGAGTCACCATTTCCCTTCTATTCATTTCCAGCCTTAGGAACTAACTAATCTTTGTTCTACCCCTATTGATTAGCCTGTTCAAAAGAGTCCCTCTAACCCAAAGCAGGTCATATTCTGGCTTTTAATGGCTGTCTTCTTTCATACAGCAAAAGCTTTTCAAGTTCCATCTATATTTTATTATGTATAAGTAACAAATTTTATAATTGAAAATGTTTCATCCTGTAAGTATGCATATTTTAATTGCTATTAGTCAACAAAGATTTTATTTTTGGCTATATTATGGCTACTAAAATAATGTGTTATGGATATCTATGTACAAGTTTGTGTATATGTATAATTTATTTCCTTTATATTTACTCTATGAGAATTTCATACACTTACACAATGTATTTTGAAAATACCCATCGTTTTCAGTGCCCCAAACTCTGCCATCACCCTGGTCTCAGCTTCTTCTGTCCCCATTTTCCTTCTTTTTAAAAATAATCTGCTGTGTCTGGTTATGGCTATGGAGAGTTGCATGGGTGTGTGGTCATGCTTCGGGGTGTGGGAACCTACCTGCCAGTCAGTGGCCACAACCCTAAAGAAAAACGAGCCTTCCCAGCTGCCATCAATTCCCAGTGGTTACTCAGCTAGTGGTGGGGCTTCCTGAGCCTATCTCATTTCTCTGCTAGAATTTTGACATGTTTGATTTTGTGCAAGTAACTACAACTATTGTGAGTTCACGAAGAAACAGCGATGTTATGTCAAAGGTCAGCATTTCGCAGACTCCTCCACATCCAGCACCTCTTCTCTTCTTTCCACCTACTCTCTAAGGCTGTTCTCTGAGCTTTGGTGGAAGGAGGTTGGTAGAGATGTTCCATTTATTGCTGATCACTCCAAGTCTTACTCTATCGCTGCATTCATTTACGAGTTGGCATTATCAGTCATCCATTGCAATACAATGCTTCCTTCAACAAGATGGAACAGCACAGATATTCTTCCTACCATCCCGTGTTGCTCCTCGGGTCTTAAAGGGTGTGGTACGAAGGTCCTGTTCAGGATTGAGCACACGATGGTCATTTACTCTCTCTACGCTGGGCAACCATGCATCTCTGCATTTGTTAACTTTAGCTGCTAATAGAAGTTTCTCTGATTAAAACGGAGTAGCATTTTCCTATGAGTAGAAACTTAAGTAAGAAGGCAGACTCCAGGGATGTTTTTAGCCTTGTCCCACAGAGGGAATCCATCTGCTCCTGGCACTCTAGTCTGCTTGAAAACCCATGGCTGAGGAGGTCTTATACCCTATGTGGAAGCTTTCAGTTTTTTACACGTATATCTTCATTTTGCTTTGTTAATTAACCCAGGAGAGAAATTTCTAGGTTATTTGGTAATTCTGTCCCATATTTTGAGAAAACTTCCAAAATTATTCCACTGTTTTTCTTTTCTTTTCTTTTTCTCTGTCTTCTTGATGTTTACGCTACTACTACATTGGGATAAATACTGTACGATAGTACTAGCTATTGAAATTGATATGGTAAATCCTTCACTTTAATATGTATTCCGTATTATTGGATACTACTGGACACGGGAAAATAATTTAAATTTTGTTGTTAGTTGGAATAATCAATTTTTAAATTGTAAAAACCTTTTTGAAGACTTTTCATATCCTTCATGAACTTCTCCCTACTTGTGCTATATACCATGAGCAAATGAGTTTAAGCTTTTATATAGTTGGAAGTTTCCCGGAGTGTCCTCAGTTGTTTTCTTTGCATATTTTGAAGAAAAGTTATTATGAGCGTATGTATTTATGATTAGGTCTTCAATTGAGCTGATTTCCATTAGTGTTAAAAATATTCTTTATTGCGAGTCTTATTTTGTTTTAAAAATCAATTTTGTCTTATTCATAAAGTCCTTTATGTCTTATGATGTGTTTTTTCCATGAGTAACATTTATCACAATCTTGCTTTCTTATCTCATCTATAACATTTTTCTTTTATTAGAAGTAGATGTTCTCATTTGGTGAAATTATCAGTAGGCTCAGGATTAAATCTATAACTCGTTCACTGCATGTTGGTCCCATTTTTCTGTGTCCCTTTCTCTGATAGCCATGAATTCTTCTGAATGCCTTGTATTCAATTTTACGTTTATAAATGAATTATTAAATGCACTGCTAGGGCTAGGCCTATAGGTGTGTGTCTACATGCCTTACAGATTGCAGGCTTTTAATATGAAAGGTTAGACCCAGTCCCTATTGTTTCATTATGGCCAGAAAATTAGGAAATTGGAAGGATTTACTCAAACTTTACAGTTATAGCTTATATTTAGGGCCTTCCATAAAAACTAGAGACTGTCATATATGAAAGCATAGAGAAACATACATGTCAAAATATTTATAAATCAAGCTACTAATGTTAAATTAAACATAGTCTGTAAACTTAACAAAATAACTGCTTGGAGCTTTGGGAGGTGTGTTTATGTTTGGAATTCTTGGTTCATTTTGTCACTGTTTTGTTCTGGGTGATTCCCTCTCACATTCACCTTAGACAGCTTCTTCCGCAAGCATGACAGCTCTGTTTGTGCACACCACTGGTCTGCTCTGCTCTCGGGATGGAAGTGATGTGGCATGCTGGTGAACCAGTTAAGTGGAAAGGTGAGGTTTTCATTCAGGCATGGAGGGATAAGCCTGTATCAGCACTAGGAAGGACAAGATAGGAGGGTGGAGTGCTCCAGGTCAGCCTGTGTTGTGTGTGCTCAGGGCCGGGCTACATAGTGAGATCCCAGCCCACCGACTGCTCTCCAAATACAAAACAAAACAACAAAAACAGCCATCATGCACTTGCTCTCCTTGTATACTAAACATGATTTGAATTGATTAAAAAAGCATTTAATTAATTTATTTTTGTAAAATTAGATGTATACACACATAAATAATAAACCTTCCTTAAATTTAACTTTTATGAGCTGGTCCATTAAATCCATAACGGCAACAGTGTCTTTCCCCATGTACTCTGGTCTCATTGAGTAAATACAACAATCTCCTCAACGATTCTGCCTACACAGCAGTGTGTGTGCACGTGAGTGCATGTGTGCATGCATGAGAGAGAGAGAGAGAGCGAGAGAGAGAGAGAGGGAGAGAGAGACAGAGACACACAGAGAGAAACAGAGAAAGAGAAAGGGTGAGACTGAGAGAAAATTTATAGAAGAATGTAGTAGGTCTTTGTGACTATTTTTTGATAATTTTACCAAACTATCCACTGAAATACAGCTTGGTGAGAAAATTACATTTGACGTAGACAGCTACCCAAACCCAATTAAATAAATGTAAGTAGATAAGATAACAATCCTCCACTATAATAGCCATTCAGACTGTGAGGTTTGCTTCTCCCATGCTCTCAGGTTCTTAGAAATCATAATTGTGTGTGATGTGCTCTGGGAGTAACTCTTACCTGTGTGCTCCATTACATTAGACACTCCAAAGAGGGACATTTTAGATTTAATGTAGATATGAGAGCATGACAAAATAGTAGAGTTAATATGATGTCTTAAACGGTATTGCATTTGCTAACTTTCCTTCTATTCTGAACTTCTGTGACTCAGAAAGAAAACTAGCATGAAAGGCAGACCATTAAAATCGGACTGTGTAAAGAAACCCTAAGGTGGAACTTGGCTTGAGACAATTCTCATAAAAGCTAACTGAATGTCATTGACTTACATTTTTAAAAAAGTTTAAATTCAATAATTTATTTTCTACCTGAGTTCTTTGGAAACAAAAATTGTATGTGAATGGAAGAATTTGATGCACTCTCAGTACGTATTCATCCCCCCGCCCACCGAGGGGCTATCCTGAAACTTAAGACACCCCAGGTCTCATTACATTTAAGAGTGTACCCAGGCTGTGAGCACATAGTTCAGTGAAGCACCTCTTCCCAGCCCTCTCTACAATGTGCGTCTTTTGAATCCGGACTGCTTACCTCACTTCTCAGGGTGGAGGACTTACAACTTTGTTTTTGGCAGTTCTGGATGACTTGAGGACCCTCCATCTCTCACCCTCCAGCCTCTCTGCACTGATCAATGTCTGTGCTCCTTGAAGGTCAAGACTTCTACAGACTGCCTGGATTAAGGTCTTGGATGTCAGAGCCTGTTATCTGCTGCAGAGCCCCTAATGCCATTAGCGAGAAAATGAAAGACGCTTCCAAACAACCTCCAGATCGATGCTAACTTTATAACTTCCAACAGCTGCTGCTCAGCCTCTTTATTTGTTAAGACCTCCTCCTGTGCAGAACTTTCTTGACTCCAGTTTAATTCTGTCAATTCAACAAAGATGTTTTGAGCAGCTGTTCTGTACACAGGCTTGGGCAAAGCCTTGGAAAAATGAGACACATAGTGTGGGGGTGGGGTCTTTTCCCTCAAAGTAATAAGTATCTAGTTAGAAATAGAAGCATCACAAAGCATTTACTTGGCAGTGTGGGGTGAAGAGGAGTTCAATAATGTAACAGACATCAGGGCTGGTGTTACAGTTCAGTGTCAGAACATCTGCTTGGTGTGTGCTAGGCGTGGAGATCCATTCCCCAAAACTGAAAAAAATATAAATATATTGTAAGTTTATTAGAAGAGGGATATTTATGGAAGTACACTTGGAAGAAATTATTTGAAGTTGGGAGGAGATGACGTGTCATCTTTTCAAATTAATTTTAGCTAATGTACAAAATTATAGCTTTAATTATAACATCTTTACACAATATATGTATATATATATGTATATATATATGAATGTTTGCATCATTGTATCTTGTGCACATTTTCAACCTTCTAATCTCACCGCCCCTCTCTTCATGCCTCACAAGGGCTCACTTTCTTCCCCCAAATAGTCTTATTCTTTTTTCATGATATGTGTATGTGTACATGTAAACACATACATGTGTTTGTACAGTAGATTATGCATACCATATTTAATCTTTGCTCATCCATTCTCCACTATTATGTTTCCTTCACAGAAGCCCTTTCTTTCCCTTTAGAGCCCTCTTTTTATTTCATTCCATTTATGAATATAAATACATGCTCACGTTTCAATCTAGATCCTCGATATGAGAGAAAACATGATGCAATATTTGTCTGAATCTGTCCCATTTCACTTAATGTGATAATCTTCAGTTTCATTCCTTTTCCTTCAAATGACGTATTTTCATCAATTCTTTATGTTGATTTTAATTCTGTTGCAGAGACACCACATCTTTGCTACCCATTCTATTGATGGGCATCTATCTGAATCCATACAGATTCCATATATTGGTTTTCATAAATAGTGCAGTAGTGACCATGGATATTCATGTGTAACATCTTTGTGGTAATAGTGCTTTGAATCCTTCAGGATTAAACTCATTAGGGGTGTAGATGGATGATTTTGTTCTTTTCTCTTTATTGCTTTGATGAATCTCTCTAATTTCCACAGTGACTTCACCAGTTTACATTCCCACTAGCAGTGGACAAGATTCCGCACATCCTCATCAGCATTTGTTTTCATTTGTATCCTTGAAGATAGCTATAACGATTTGAATGGAAAATGTCCCCCATAGGATTCTGTATTTCAGCACTTGGTGCCTGACTGGTGATGCTGCCTGGGGAGTTCACAAAACCTTGAGGAGGAGCAGCCCTGCGGAAGAGGCACATCAGTCGGGGCAGGATTTGTGCTGTGTCTGGTTTGCTCTCTTCTTCTCTGTGCAGTTGAGATGTGCTCACAGTGTCCTGCTCCTGTAGCCACCCATCTGCTGCCACAGCTCTGGCAACCACCATGAACTCTCCCTCTGGCACTATAAACAAACTGTTTTCTGCAAGTTATTTTTGGTCATGGTATTTTATCACAAAAAGTCACTAATATAATAGCCATTTTGAGTGGGGTGGAATGAAATCTTAATTCAGTTTTAGAATTCATTTTTCTGATGGCTAAGGATATTGACCATTTTAAAAAATATTTATTGCCGAGTTGTTTTTATCCCTTTGAAAATTATTCGTTCAAGCATTTGTTGATTTATTAGTGGAATGAAAAGTTTTGGTGCTTAATATTTTGAGCTTTTGTATTTCCTAGCTGGTAATTACCTGTCACATATATAGCTGATAGGGATTCTCCTCCGTTTCTCAGGCTGATTCTCTTTCCCTACACAGAAGTCTTTTATTTTCATGCCATCCCACTTGCGTAGTTCTGCAATGACTTCTGGGCTATCGGAGGGCTTCTCAGAAGATCCTTGCCTGGCATATGGATTGGAGTATTTTCTCTAATTTTCCTCCTGAAGTTTCAGATCTCAGGTCTTACATTAGGGTCTTTAATTTGCTGTGAGTTGATTTTTTTGTGAGAGATATGGATCTATTTTAATTTTTCTTATATGAACATGCAGTTATTCAAGCAACATTTGTTCTTGACAAACTTAACTTTCCAGTGTATGCACTGTGGACACATTTGTTTAGTAGGTGTCTGTAGCTGTGTATGTGTATATGTAGACCTTGCCTCTGTCTCATCATATGTAGACCCTGTGTTCTCTGTCATCATATGTAGACCTTGTGTCCACTGTCATTACATGTAGAATCTGTGTTCAATCTCTTTACATGTAGAGCCTATGTTTGCTCTCATTACATATAGACTGTGTGTTCTCTGTCATCATATGTAGACCCTATGTGCTCTCTCATTACATGTAGATCCTGTGCTCTCTGTCATCCTATATAGACCCTGTGTTCTCTGTCATCATATGTAGACCCTATGTGCTCTCTCATTACATGTAGACCCTGTGTTCTCTGTCATCCTATGTAGACCCTGTGTTCTCTGTCATCCTATGTAGACCCTGTCTTCTCTGCCATCATATGTAGTTCCTGTGTTCACTCTCATTACATATAGAACCTGTGTTTGCTCTCATTACAAGCAGACCCCTCATTCTCTGTCCCTGTGTGCTCTCTCATTACATGTGGGCCCTGCATTCTCTGCCATCATATGTAGACCTTGTGTTCACTCATTTACATGTAGAACCTGTGTTCACTGTCATTACATGTAGACTCTGCATTCTTTGTCATCATATGTAGCACTGTGTTCTCTGTCATCATATGTGGACCCTGCATTCTCTGTCATCATTGTATGCCCCACCCTGTTCTCTGTCAGCATGTATATGCACTGTGTTCTCTCTAATGACATGTAGACTCTCTGTTCTCTCTTATTACATATAGACCCTACATTCTCTCTCATCATATGTAGACCCTATGTTCTCTCTCATTACATGTAGACCCTATGTTATCTGTCACCATATTTAGACCCTGTGTTCTCTCTCATGTCATGTAGACCCTGTGTTCTCTGTCATCATATGTAGACCCTGTGTTCTCTGTCATCATATGTGGACCCTGTGTTCTCTCTCATGTCATGTAGACCCTGTGTTTTCTCTCATCATATGTAGACCCTGTGTTCTCTCTCATCATATGTAGACCCTGTGTTCTCTGTCATCATATGTGGACCCTGTGTTCTCTCTCATGTCATGTAGACCCTGTGTTTTCTCTCATCATATGTAGACCCTGTGTTCTCTCTCATCATATGTAGACCCTGTGTTCTCTGTCATCATATGTAGACCCTGTGTTCTCTTTCATCATATGTGGACCCTGTGTTCTCTCTCATGTCATGTAGCCCTTGTGTTTTCTCTCATCATATGTAGACCCTGTGTTCTCTCTCATCATAGGTAGACCCTGTGTTCTCTGTCATCATATGTAGACCCTGTGTTCTCTCTCATGACATGTAGACCCTGTGTTCTCTGTCATCATATGTAAACCCTGTGTTCTCTGTCATCATATGTGGACCCTGCATTCTCTGTCATCATTGTATGCCCTGTGTTCTCTGTCAGCATGTATATGGACTGTGTTCTCTCTCATGACATGTAGACTCTCTGTTCTCTCTCATTACATATAGACCCTGTGTTCTCTGTCATCATATGTAGACCCTGCATTCTCTCTCATCATATGTAGACCCTGTGCTCTCTCTCATTACATGTAGACCCTATGTTATCTGTCATCATATATAGACCCTGTGTTCTCTGTCATCATATGTGGACCCTGTGTTCTCTCTCATGTCATGTAGACCCTGTGTTTTCTCTCATCATATGTAGACC
>NW_008337322.1:4117927-4118470 GCF_000622305.1 Nannospalax galili | reverse complement strand
GTCATCATATGTAGACCCTGCATTCTCTCTCATCATATGTAGACCCTGTGCTCTCTCTCATTACATGTAGACCCTATGTTATCTGTCATCATATATAGACCCTGTGTTCTCTGTCATCATATGTAGACCCTGTGTTCTCTCTCATGTCATGTAGACCCTGTGTTCTCTTTCATCATATATAGACCCTATGTTATCTGTCATCATATGTAGACTCTGTTCTCTGTCATCATATGTAGACCCTGTGTTCTCTCTCATTACATGTAGACCCTATGTTATCTGTCATCATATGTAGACCCTGTGTTCTCTGTCATCATATGTAGACCCTGTGTTCTCTTTCATCATATGTGGACCCTGTGTTCTCTCTCATGTCATGTAGCCCTTGTGTTTTCTCTCATCATATGTAGACCCTGTGTTCTCTCTCATCATAGGTAGACCCTGTGTTCTCTGTCATCATATGTAGACCCTGTGTTCTCTCTCATTACATGTAGACCCTATGTTATCTGTCATCATATGTAGACCCTGTGTTCTCTCTCATGTCATGTA
>NW_008337322.1:4098958-4117669 GCF_000622305.1 Nannospalax galili | reverse complement strand
TGTAGACCCTGTGTTCTCTTTCATCATATATAGACCCTATGTTATCTGTCATCATATGTAGACTCTGTTCTCTGTCATCATATGTAGACCCTGTGTTCTCTCTCATTACATGTAGACCCTATGTTATCTGTCATCATATATAGACCCTGTGTTCTCTCTCATGTCATGTAGACTCTGTGTTCTCTCTCATTACATGTAGACCATGTGTTCTCTCTCATTACAGGTAGACACTGTGTTCTCTGTCATCATTTTATGCCCTGTGTCCTCTGTCATCATGTATATGCACTGTGTTCTCTCTCATGAGTCTGCTTCTCAGTCTCTGCACTATTTCTGCGTGGCTCTGTCAATACAGCCCTGCAGTATAATTTGAGAGCAGGTATTGGGACACCTGAAGCATTGCTCCTTCTGCTTAGGCATCCTTTAGCTGTTTGTGGTCTTTTGTTCTTCCACAAGAACTTTTTGGATTATTTTTTCTGGTTTTGTGAACTATGTAGCTCAAATTTAAATCATGGTTCCACTGAATCTGTTGATCACTTTCAGTAATATGGTCATTTTGAAAAGATTTACTTTGCCAGTCCATAAGCTTAGAGGCCTTTCCATCCTCTGGCATCTTCAGCTTTTGTCATCACTGCTAATTTCTTTCATATCACTATCTATATATATATATATATATATATATATATATATGGCACTGAGTCCATTTACTGGTGCTCATGTTACTTGTACCTGTGTTTAGGGTTGGCCACTTGGGATTAGATAATCTCCAAGGGAGATAGTCCCTGGAGAAAACTAATTTTGTTAAGTTTTGTGCAGTGTTTGCCTGTCATTCTTTATCTTGAGGGAGGACCCCATGCAATTCTCCCACCCACCTTGTCATGTCAACTAGGTCTGTCATTATGCCATTCTCTATAGACCACCGTGTTGTGGAAACATCACGGCTCCAGCTTCGCTGTTGTGTCTAGAATTCATCAACCAGCAGTCGGTGTCTTGTCCCTGTGATGTTCATGTCCTTTCCGCCCTCTTGTCCACAGTGTTCACAAAGACTTAGTTGTAGAGGCCGTCATTTAGAGCAGGGCGCCTCACAGTCACTTACTGTCGCATTTGACCAGCTCTGGAACTTTTGTAAAAAGAAGGTTTTTGAGGAGTAGTGAGTCCTGCTTTATTTTGAGGAGTCTTCTCAGTGAAAAATTTATTCTTCAGGGCTAGATCACTAGTTACTCTGATAGACAAGAATGCAAGCTGCTAAAATATCAAGACTAAATCAAATAGGATATGAAAATGTATTTAAATTGGTTAAAATTTGCTCTTATCATAAATGATCGTTGCCTAGAATACTTAGTCTGATCATAGACTCAAAACAATGTTGACTGTGCCACACGTTTCATAATCATTTACCATAAATATGGCAAATGAACGAAATAAAGAGATATGGAAAGGGGAAAATCGAAGAAGAGCAGGTTAAATAAAAGAAAGGAGGAGAGTGAACAAGAATGCTGTGAAGGCAAGGGTTAGATAGGGAAGAAAAATTTAAAAATAACATACAACAGTGGAAAACATTTCTCAATGAAATTGGACGTGAGGAAAGTGGGATGAAAATAAATAAAATACTTAAAAAATCAATTAAACAATAATGCTAATAAATGTGTATCAAAAAGGAAAATACAAGTGCAGGGTGAAAGGAGAGAGAGAGAGAGAGAGAGAGAGAGAGAGAGAATATTGTCCAAAAATGAAAGCATATGGAAATAAAAACAGATGTCATGGTAAAAATACAATATAAAACCATAAAAGCTTTAAAAAATAAGCTGAAATACCACCAATGTTATATTAAAGGCAAGAAGACAGAAAGAATAAAAAGAAAAAGGAAAGGAAATCCACGATCCCATGAGAGGAAAAATACTCAACTGTTGGAACAATTGTCCCCCCCAAGCCCTTGAAAATCTTCCCTGTGGAGGGCAAGTGAATGTGGGCATGAAGAATGAGTCCATCCCGTGAATTCTTGTCTTGTCTGTAACTTGCACTGCAGTCTCTTTCTGTTTATAGAACTGCCCATTCCTTCCTATCCTGAGTGCTTTCCTTCACCATGTCACACAGAGGCAGCTTCTAATACACCAGCTGACCCCAGAGTCTAAGATGCATCTTCTATAGAGTTGATAGTCTTGGCACATAGAACTTGCCTCTGAGACAGGATGGAACACCGTATTTCCATCCAGTGGATTTCCTCCTCTGTATTTCCATCTCTCCTCCATCCAGACTCAGAGCAGGAATGACACAGAAACTCCCACTGGGCAGCCACATTTCTAGGTGATGGTGTTTCCATTTCATGCATTGATGGGAGTAAGAAAAAGATTTTTAAAATCTCTAACAATGCTTCTGTAAGTATTTTAGAAAAGAAAACACGGTTATATAACAGAAATTTAGCTCACTTCTATCTGGTTCATGAAGTTTTGTATTGGAATTGCTCATGCAATCAGGTAAATAAAATGAATAAAAATAAGTAAAATAAAGTAGAACATCAGCTGGCAGGGTCTCGAGCAATTCCCTCCTTCATGCCTCAGGGCTACCCCCCTAGCAGGGTGTCTGATACCCTCCTTTTGAAGATCAACCATGCATGATGAATTTCACGTTTAGCAATGCTGAGAGTACTTCTTTGAAGAAGTCGAACTCCTTAGTTGACTATTCAAATTTCTCAAGAATCTGGACGACATTCATATTTTTCCCAGTCTCGTTTCCTTCCCCGATTTATTTGCATATCCGCTTGCTCTCCTCTCTAGGTGATCTGCTGAGAAAGCCGCAGTGTTTGACTCACTGTTCCTCTTCCAGCAAGTCTCCTCACGAGTGCTTTCTCTCCTTACACGTCCCTTTTTTCATTGACTTGTTCAACCAACTCAGTTCAACTTACCCTACTTCATGTTTGCTCTCAGCCCCTGTACACAGTAAACTTTACTGTCTGTGGACTGATTTTCAATGTCATTTATGTGGTATTTATCAAACACCTTCATAATTTCTGATATTGTGGCATAAACTCATCTTTTGTATACATGAGACTTCTTTATTGTGTGCTAATGTAGTACTTTTATAAGATGTTAGGGTAAGAGACATGGATCATTATATCAATTTCAGTTTCTGTTGAATTAAAATAATCTAAGATATGCATAGAGATAAATCTTTTACTTTGATATTTCTTCATCAAGTAGGAATTATTATGCAGAACTAATATAGGTATGATTGTTTTACAATATATGAAAACATTACTAGAATTTATAGGCTCCCCTATTTAGGTGATTTGCTTTCTACTCTTTCAACTTTAATTTGAATTTTTTACATTTTGAATGTGTGTGTGTGTGTGTGTGTGTGTGTGTGTGTGCTGTGCACAGCAGAGGAAAATTTTACAACTTGTTTCTCTTTTTCTACCATGTGGGGTATGAGAACTGAACTAAGGTCATCAGGCCTGGTGGAAATTGCCTCCACTCACTGAACCATCTTACCAACCTTAAACTTGTATTTTTAAAACTTACCTTTTGAGTTTTTAAAATGCTACTTTTGAATATCTAATATTTTCTACCTATGTTTATTACTCAGGTTACTTGAGTCAGCCCCATGCCTTTAAAATCTCTACAGTAATGACTCTCTGAGCTTATGTTTAAATACATATTATCTTTTAAACTCTATGAACTGAATATTTGCAAATGGATATGAACTAATAACTAAAAATAAACATGACCAAAATTCATTATATTTCAATCACCTGTATAAATGCTTCATTTTAGTTTTCTCAGGCTTGTTTTACGTATTTACACCAAAAAAATGTGAGGAAATCATTAAAAAATACATTATGGCAGAATTCAGACATCTATAAAGTAAGCTGGATTGCTACATTCAATCATCTGCAGCTAGCCTCAATAACTGATGTGTTTCTAATTTCACATTTAACTTTATTTGATTCTTATTTGATTATGCTTACACTATTTTATAGCTTCCAGGTAAAACATACTTATAAATGCAAACATTTTAAGTGTATGAATTTTGGGGGGGGGGGCGGGGGGTTGAGACAGGGTATTCCTAAAGCCTCAACTGGCCTGGAACTTGCTATGTACACCAAGCTGGTCTTTATCTCACAGAGATCCACCTGCCTCTGTCTTCCAAATGCTGGGATTAAAGGTGTGTACCACCACATTAAGCCCAAGTGGACAATTTTTGATAGAAATATGTGAATACTCTTAATGAAATTATGATAATTTTGTCAACACAAAATTTCCATTATTTCATTTCAAATTTAACCCCTTATCAAACAGCTCCTATTCTGAAATTTGTGCATATTGTTGCATCTAAAAATAGTGCATGCCATTGTTATTTCTTCATTAAATTAATGAACACAGCACTGTCTATCTATTATCTATCTATCTATCTATCTATCTATATCTATCTATCTATCTATCATCTACCTATGTATCATCTATCTATCATCATCTATCTATCATCTTTCAATCATCTACCTATGTATGTTCTACCTATCCACCTATCAATGTGTTTATGTATTTATCACCTGCATCTATCTATCTATCTATCTATCAATCATCTATCATTTGTCTATCATATATCTCTAATCTGTCTTATGTTATCTATAAATCATTTATCTATCATCATCACCTAACAATCATTTATCCTCATGCATATACACAATTTCACATATATCTATATGCACGTATTTGTGTATGTGACTCTAGATCCACATATGATAGAAAACATGCAATATTTTTTTTCCTTGCATTTTCCCTTTTTAAAGATTTGGTGGTTTTTCCTTTCAAAGTATTTTCCTTTCTGCAGGAACTGCCATCATCTGGTGACTTGCAAAATGAGAACACAAGTGGAAGGAGGAGAGGAGAACCAATGTGTTCTCAGACGTTTTAGAAAACAATGCTTCCTAAGTTCTCTTATACAAATATTTTATACAGTTCTCTAGTGAAAAGTGATGGAACTTGAATGTGTCTCTCTTTCTCTCTCTCTCTCTCTCTCTCTCTCTCTCTCTGTGTCACATTTTGCTAAAGCATAATATTTTATTTGATAAATATAAGGAAATTGATTTTTCTACTCAGAAAGATATTTTTCCAATATATTTTTCAGTTTCACCAAAATTACCAAGTTTATTGACAAAATATCACTCTTATATGTTATTAAGCTTTTGCTATTTGTGGATTTGAAATAGTAGGCCCCAATATTAACAATTCTCTCTTTAAAATTTTGTCTAGCTAAATGTTTTTACTTCTATTTTATTGATCCTTCCAAATATTTTTTTTCCTTTTCTGTATTTTATATTTTATTTTTCTTAGATACTTATTTTTCTCATGTGATGTTCTCTCTTATACTTATTTTGAAATTGTAATGATTTTTCATATAATCCCATGGTTCATTACATTTGATAATTAAGATAGTAAGGTCATTAAATTTTGTTGATTTTTCTAAGTTCTGTGTCAGGTGCATCCTATAGATTTTGACAAATTTCATTATCCAGTAATTGCTAAGATGTTTTATTTTTGTTTTTGTTTATCTCTACCTCATCTTCCTCACAAGTTTTTATAAATTTATTGTTTAATTCATAGATACATATAGCATGTGTCCAATAGCCTCTAACAAAAGAAAAAATTAGTTTGAGAAAAGCACAGCAATTTATTCATTTATATTATTTTTTTATTTAATCGATTAATTTGCAACACTGGGGTTATAACCCAGGGCTTTGTACATGTTTGACAAGGGCTTTTGTGGCCGGAATTCCCTCTGGGTCTCCTGCACAATCAGACAAACCGTATAATATATTTTATGTGAGTAACTTGCAAAGGAATGAGTGCCCAGTGCCTAGCCCCGCATCACAAATCAGAGCCTGCCTTATGAGACCGTTCCATGCCCATAATCACCCCTAGCATTTGCTCACACCTCCAGGGCCAGTGATTGCCCCAGGTCCACAAGAGTCAGTCCATTCTGTCCTTCAGCTGCTGAGAGGCTGGCTGCGCATCCCCCACACCACAGGTGCCACCCGCCACTAGTGGCTTCTGTCCCAAGATGGCTCCCAGCAGCCACGTCATAGTCCATGCTCTGCGTCAGGCCCCGCCCATTGGAGGAAGTAGCGAATAGCTCCACCCCTTTCCTCCACTCTTACAATCTTCCTGTCTATTGCTATAGTCCCTGAGCCTTGGAGCGGGTGATAGACATAGGGCGATCTCTCTGGTATCATGGTGAGATAGTGGCTTCTTGGGCCTCCCCATTAGTCATCTTTAGGCCATGTCCAGTGATATATCTCAGTGGTGTTTCTTCTTCGAAAAAGACAAATGGAAGGAAGTAGACACATTTAAACAAACATGAATGTAAATACAAATGTCTCGACGATATCCCAGTAGCTGTACTATACTCATTAAACAATTTACTCATGATGGCTTCTCCACTAGGGCCTGTACCCTGTTTCAATGCAAGGTGTTGGCCTGGTCTACAGCACCAGATGTGTGTTTCACCCCTAGGAGCAGGCCTTATCCAATTAGAAATTTGTCAGTTGTATGTGTGTTGGTCAAGCCATTATGACACTTGCAGGTATTGCTCGGCATGTCCACAGTGTGCAGCACGCAGAGCCCATCGTTGAGTAGAATTATAGGGGATCCTTTCTTCCCCAACCATCTGCATCAATACGAACCTCATCCATCCAGTGGCACGGACTTTTTGTTTTTTTTTTTTTTGGCTTAGCCTCAGTTCCATCTCTTCTTCTCCCGTGCTCACAATATGCAGTGTCCTCAGCAACATGGACTTACTGACCTTTCTAGTGTACAACCAACATTAATGGCAATAGTCTTGGTGAATTGGAGGATCTCAAGGTTCTCTTTCTAACCAACAGCTCATGGGGGGAGGGCAACCCACCCCCAGTACAGTAGAGTTTCTTAAAAGTGGTATAGTTTGGGAGTCTCTATCCTCATCTTACCCAACCCACATAAAACTCCCAAGAATCTTACAACTATAGCTGGTCTTTGCTTCTTCAGGTATCTTTCAAATGGGTTTCACATCTGTAAAACACTCGAAGGAACATTAACAGTGCATATTAAATCACTCATAGACAAGGTCTCACAAAGCATGGAAAGGTTTTGTCCATTCATATTAACTGCTTTCTCCACAGATCTTTGTTAGGTACTGTAGCATGGGTACAAGGCATTAATTTGGTTAGCTCTTTACCATTTTTAGTTATCCCTTTGAAGTCATTTTGCACTAGGGGGATTTTACATGGGGTCTTTTTGTATTCTTTTATTCTTGATACACTTACAGATGTTGGCTCCAGTTGCCTGACCCTGCACTAGGCTAAGGAGGCAGAGGGCTTCTTCTGTCCCCACTGCACTTGTGGGTTCCCTGAGTCAGGCAGGCTCTGGGTCTGCCTCCTGACCATAGCCACATCTGTCATCTTCCCATTGACCGCACCAGGTTGCTGAGAGAGAACTTGGTAGGAAAACCTGCTTCCACCCCTAGTATAGACTTTATCAGAAGAGAAATGCATCTTATTTAATCCTTGGGGATTCTTAACCATCTCTTGTACAGTTTTTATCCTTTGATTGTCCTTTGTAAACTGTTCTTCTGTTTTAAAACCTTCCAGAAATGCTTTAGTACTGAATTTGGCTATCTATCAATTTTTTCTCTGGAGGTTTGGGTTTCACATAAGTCTTGCCACATTTGTCTTCAAGTAACCCAAGTGGACCATTTCCTCTGTCTGGTCTTTATTATATCTCTTATACTGTGTTCTGTTATTTTACAGACATGTTTTACATGCTGGTCAGAATCATTTAGATTTGCCAAAGTCTCTCTACTTTACAAAGATCCTGTCCCATCAAAGGGCTTAGTAAAGCCATTAAAGCCCCATACCATTCTTGAGGTCCAAGTTGAATTGAGCTTTCTTTCATAGCTCTGGTGAACAGTCTCATCTGGCCCAGTGAACTGGACATCATATATTGCTTTTCTCATACCTAGTTCTCTCAGTAATGCCTGCTCCCCCTTTATAGTCCTCCATCCCCTGCTAATCATGTTTGTCTCCCTTGGGGACAAACATGTATCTTTAATGCCTTCAACCAGCCATCCCATTAAGGACTGCTCCCCCTGCATTGGCCTAGGTTGAACAGCCTATATTGCGAGAATGGATGGGTGGTTATATAACTCAGATGTGAAGCTTCTAAAGGACTTAGACTGACGTCGTTTGCTCTCATGTCCCATACTTTCACAAGCCACTTGGCCAGGGGCTCTCTGCTTGCTTGCTTGTAAGTTTTTCCTAGTTTTAACAGTTCTAGCATGGACTATTTCCTAGCTACGGCACAGTTAGCTTTTTTTTTTTTTTTTTCCTTTTTACTATTATTTGTCTTTTCCTCTGAATCCTTGGACTTTACACAAGTCAAAGTGTCCTATTTTCTCTCTCTAGCTCTGCAACTGGGTCTGACAGTTCAGGCTTTTCAGCGCTCCCCACCTAGGGGACATCTTTTATCATGCAAAGTGGCCACTCTCTCTATCTCTGGGCACTCCCTTTGGGTCCAGAGCAGGTAAAAGATTTTCTAGCTTTTGGGTAATCTTTAACAGATCTTCACAAACCTGCAACATATCCCCACATTTACAACACAGCTGTGGCCCATGCTTCTCCATGGCGGCCTCTTTTTAGTTACAGATTTTATGACCCATTTTATAACCCATATGACTATCCCTAACCCCATTAAGCATATGGGTTTTGATTGGCTTCTGTCCTGGATTTGGGACTCAGAGACCAGCTGACCCACCACAGGGGCAGTGGGAACAGCACTGCTTTCAGAGGCCCACATCCCCAAGACTGTAGTTCCTTTATCCCACTGACTACGCCAGTTTTGTGGCCCGAATTCCCTCTGGGTCTCCTGTGTAATCAGACAAACCATATAATATATTTTGTATGAGTTTATTCACTTACAAAGGAATGAGAACCCAGTGCCTAGCCCTGTGACACAAACCATATAATATATTTTATGTGAGTTTATTCACTTACAAAGGAATGAGAACCCAGTGCCTAGCCCTGTGATGCAACTCAGAGCCTGCTTTATAAGACCATGCCACGCCCATAGTCATCGCTAGCATTTGTTCACACCTCTGGGGCCAGAGATTGCCCCAGGTCCACAAGGGCTGAGCGACTGGCTGCGCATCCCCCACACCACATGTTACCCGGGTAGTGCCTTCTGTCCCCAGATGGCTCCCATCATCCCCTTCATAGTCCACACTCAGTGTCAGGCCCCACCCATTGGAGGAACTAGCCAATAGGGAGACAGCTTTCCTCCTGAACTATGCCCCATACTCATGCACATTAGCAAAGGAGTCAGACAAGCACAGGCCAGGTGGTTGAAGCTTAAGGGCTTACTGATGGCAGAGGAGCATGTGGGAGTGGTGTACAGCGGAGCTTAGAGCTCTGTAACAAAGTGCCTTCCTGTGCATTTAAAGTCTCCTGAGTGACCTCTTAGATCTGTCCTTAAAACAATAAATGACAAGTCTGTGTGGGTATGATGAAGACTTTTATTATCCCTTTAGTTAAACTGTTTTATGGTCATTTGGTGAGATTCCTAGAGAAAGAGTTTGAAAATTGCTTGAGTTTTGGAAGAAGTGCTCTCGGCCAAACAAAGGAAATTTGGAGAGAGAAAGAGGGGTAGGTGAACAGAGGTCAAAGTTCTGAACATGTTTTCTGAGCCCAAGCAATAGATCTCAATATATATATATTTGAATTGATTTCCATATTAATTCTGCTCTGTTCAAATAATATATTCTGAAATACTAAGACTTTCAATATTTCCTGGATTTCCCCCACAGCATGTGGTCCAGTGTGTCAAATAGTTGTATGGCTTTGTGAAGGCTATGTAGTACCTTCTTGTCTACTTTAATGTCACAAATATTCATTATATTAAGATCATTGGTAGTGCACTTTTTAGAACCTCTGTACTTTCTCTAATATCTTTTCTAGTTGTATTTTTATGAGGAGACAGATGAAACAAATCTCTTAGTCATCAATGTGACACTTTTTATTTCTCTCCTTAATCTTTAGTTTACCATTTAATTATTCGGTTAGCTTTAAATATACCATTTTACATTGATTTTTTAAAATAATGTCTCTTGAGGGTACACTATGATTATGCTGTTTATGTTTACAATACTGGAATTTAACCATGTGGTGTGGTGTGCATGTCAGGCAAGCTGTCTCCTACACAACTGCATGATTGAGGCTCTAATGATGTCATATCTTTATTAAATATTTATTTATTTTTATTTTGTGTACGTGGATATCTGCCAGAAAGATGCATGTGCCTGGTGCCTGCAGAGGGCCCAAGACAGTATTTTATACCCTTGAACTGAAGTTAGAGAAGACTACAAGTCACCATATGGGTGCTGGGAACTGAATCTTGGTTCTTTGCAAGCGAAGCCAGTGTTCTTAACAGATGAGTCTCTCTCCAACCCTCAAAGCTCTGCTCTTCACATACTGAGAGTCAAGCCCAGACTGCATGGCTGAAAACCAGGATCCTAACCACTGGACCATACAGGAAGAAGAGAAAGGAAATCCTAATATTTGCAGCATGATGGATAGAACTGGTCATGTCGTTCCCGACTCCTCTGTGCACACTCCTCGACACACTCTTTTGACAGTGCATCAAATTCTGTTGGCTGTCTTCTAAAATAGGCCCAGTATTTAATTCCTTGGATGATACAGACAGCAACCATCTTCTTCTCTGCTGATGCCTTCGCAGTCCTCACAAAAGTCTGGGAAGTTGTTCATTTGTCTCCACAAATGGAGCCTTTTCCATCTATTCCAGTGGTCCAATGGGCTGGCTCCTGTGACCCAACTGCTTCTGTGAATCTCACAGTGGATGTGGAAGGTGGCGCTCCAGCAGGACAAATACAGCCTGCCTGTCACCTCTTGCCCCATCCAGTTGCTGTTCTGGACTCATTTGTTATGATTTCCATCTTAGCGCGGATGATGTGAATTATAAACATCTGACTTTTCTTTAAAATATCTTCTACCTCAGAGACTTTCATTTTCTATTTGTTCTAATAAGAACATTCTAGCTCTGTGGTTTCTGTTGCTTTCTTTCTTACCTACTTCAGATACTACTAACCTGTGGAATTCTCCATGAGCTTTTGTCTGACAAGTCAATCTAAAAGAGCCACTCCTTTCCTCTGAGATCTCCCTTTCCTCTTCCTGGTGTTATATTTTCCCTCCATTGTCATACCCACTTTACACATAATTATTTTACTTATTTATTTTGCTCATTGTGTATTCCATCCACCCATTCACAATTTTTCCAGATTTCTAGGTCGGAGGCCCAATCTGGCAGTCTTAATTGGTCAGTTTCAGCCACCTGCTCCCTATACATAAAAGAAGAAAAGTAGAGGTGAGGTGAAGGTAGAGATGGAAGTGTTCCAGTGTGGCCATGGATGGAGAGAAAAGAGGATGAGTTCCCAAGCCTTACATTATAAGTTCTTCAACACTATATAGCAGAGGACAGAAGGAGCAAGCAAGAAATCAATATTCCAGCAGTCTTGTCTAATCTGTGATCCAATGGGTTATACCTTAGGATGGATCATATAGATCCCTGTCAGTGATGGCAAAGTTCATGATGCTTCATGACTTGCAACATCATAAGATCATTACCAGTCAGATCTGTATTGCTTGGAACCCTAAGTGACTACAGGAAAAAAGACAGAAGAATAAATATCAAGTCAGAAAATTAGAGTTGCTAACTGTGAGATATGGGATGTGAGCTGAGCTGAGATGCCTAAGTATTGCTGTGACGGTCTGGAAGACTGCAAACCTGGCAGTTGGTAATGTCTCAATTATGACAGTCACCTTGAGAGGGGAGGGCCATAAGTCTTTGGTGAATTTTGCTTCAATGACTAGTATACATGTACAGAGTTGAGCTGGGGGAAAAAGGGGGAGTCAAAGATGAAATAAGTGGAGAGCCGCCAAACATTTACCAGGTTGCTTATTATGCAGTGAAAACCTGCTGGCCCAAGAGAAAGTCAATATTTCTAATAAAAGAATCCTTTGCATCTTGGCTATACCCCACCCTTACTAGACAAATAAAGACTTCACAAGGAAGAGGTTGTTTGGTTTGGCCTACTCTTCTATTCCAAGAGTCTAGACTAGCGCCTGGCAGTCTGCTAATGACAGACAGTATAGCAATAATGCTGGTAATCCCCGGAGGCCAGAGAATCCCTCTTGTGTTTCTTGGTGGTGTGGATTTAATGATTCTATAACATTTCTTGAAGAATGGTGGAGAGCTAATCTAACCTGGAGCGTCTCTAAGTGAAGGTCATTTTGCTTCTTCCCTGGGGACCTTGTTTCCAGAGTCCTAAATGTCCTAATAGTTAGAAAGATTTTCCTAATAATTAACCTAAATTCTCCCTCTGTTGAAACAGAAGCCCCATTAGCTCCTGCTCTGTCCTTGTTGACTAATGAGAGTAATTGCTCTCCGTCCTTTTTTATAGCCGTGCTCTTCTGTATTTGTGCAGATCTACCATAACACCCCCAGACATTGGTCAAGGAAGTGTGTCAGTAGATGGCCACATGGGGACCAGCCAGTCCCAGGACAAGCATCAGCAGCTCATCTCTCCAAAACAGAAATGATTGAAAGGGATCTTAAATAGACAATGAGTTTATGTGGGGAAGGAGGACATATCTGGGGTAGGATTCAGATCTACTGAAAAAAATACTTTCGAAGATCCTTGACATTGACAAGTAGCCGTGGAGCTGACTAGAGCTTACCACTAAGGGCAGAAGTGAAGCTTCGTTGGATGCTTGTTTCTCTCTTCAAACAGCTCGTTTTTAATATGTGAGTGCACATATGTATTTGTGAGCATGTGTGTGCAAATGTATAAAGGAAGGTATGCGTGTCTGTATGTGTGCGTGTGGAGCCAGATGCCAGCTTTGTTCTCCAGATGTGGCCCATTCATTTTAGTGAGATGGGTCTCTCACTGGCCCAAAGCTTGCCAGGTAGGGTAGGATTGCTGAGAGCACTGGCTTCCTGCCTGTCACTTCTTCTCAGGCAAGGAGACTGCAGGGGTGCCCTGCCATGCCACAGTTTTCTCTATGGGTCCTGGCCATCAAACTCAGGTCTTCGTGCTTGCACAGCAAACGCTTTGCCAACTGAACTTTCCCCTAACCCAGAAAGGTATTTTCTAAGTGTCAAGTTACATATTTACATTTGTAACTTTTCCAAAACTGTTTCTAACCACATTCCCTAAATCCAGTTCCTATAGCATTCTTGTTTCCTGGAATTTGTAGAACATTCTCTAGGTTGAACTGGTAGCTTATTATCTCCTTAAATTCACTACTGTCTAATTTTAAAGGGTATATATGAGAATATCACTTCTGAAACCATTCTTTCACCAGTTTTAAAATCTACGTTCTTATTTTACCACAAAGTCACCTGTAAATAAGACCAAAGATGATGTAAGTTAATAGTCACACTTAAATCATTGGTTCTGTCTAAGGGAAGACAGGAATCATCCAGGAAAAATTCCTATCATTAGGAGGTGTGAAGTCAAGTTCCTGCTCTCTCGCTTATCAGTGTGATTTTGGAAATTTCCTTTCGGAGTGCCAGTTGTCTCATGTCTGGACTGTGTTTTAGAGATGATTAACCCCGAGGTTGTCTCTAGTCCTTTAGTTTTCAAGTTCTGAAACTGAGAACAGTTCCAAAAATCTTACCACCATGTTGAGTTTTCTTATCTGTGCACTTAATATTAGTTAATAACATTTATGGAGAGCTATTGTGGGAGCCAATTCCAGTAGTATAACTGAAAAGTATTCTTGTAAAAAACTACGAGCTATAAATTAATTAATTATTCTTTTTTCTGCAGGAACGTAATTTTTATTATCAAAAACTAGTAGGGGGGCTGGAGAGATGACTCAGTGGTTAAGAACACTGGTTATTCTTGCAGAAGACCCAGGTTTGAATCCCAGCACCCACATGGCAGCTAACAACTGTCTGTAACTCCAGTTCCAGGGGATCCGATGGCTTCTTCTCTCCTCCATGGGCATTGCATGGCATGGGTGCACTCACATACATGCAGGCAATACATTAAAATAAAAATAATAAATAAAATATTTTAAAAATTAAAAAAAAACTAGTAGGATTAATTAACTACTGAGAGTATTGTGTGAGGATTTTTGACATTTCTTTGGTCTTCTGTTTTTCAGAGTTTGGTATTAAATGGTCAGTGCTGAAAACACTCATGCTTTATCTCAGGTTAAGAGTTCAAGCCCTGTCAAATGGTAGATGGGGAAACATCAAAGGTACAACTGCTTATCATGTGTGGCATGCTGCCAAGAGTAATACCCTTTACCAAGGCCAGCCTGGTGACATGTTATAAAAACTTATGATGGTACTCACCGTAGATCAAAATTTCCAGTCAGTCCACCTGGCTGAGGCCCATTTCCTGCTGTAACACATGTCTGTGTCATTTTGAAAAGGTCAGGCAGCCAGCCTTGCCATCTCACCATCTATCAATCCACAGCCCCCAGGCTCACTTCACTGTGTGAAATGAAAGTTTGGGAACAGACAACTATGGGGTTCATCTTCATTGGCAATTTGGCTGGATTCAGAATTGCCATGGAAACACACCTCTGGGTGTGTTCATGCAGATGTTTCCAGAAAGGTGTAATCATCCTGAATGTGGTTGACACAAGTGATGCAGTGGGTTTCCAGACAGACTAAAATGAGGCAAAGGAGCTAAATCCCAGCACTCATCTCTCTGTGCTTCTTGACTGGGGTTACAATGTGATGAGCTGCCTCATGGTCCTTCCACCATGCTTTCACCGCCATGATGGACTGTATCCCTGCTTAACTTGTAACCAAAATAACCCGTTCTACCCTTAATTTGCTTTTCTCATTTATTATTTGTGACAGCAATGAGAAAATAACTAATATAATACCAAAATGGATACAGAACTTGATGCCATATAGGTTAAAAGGAAATGTATGAAATCTAGATCAGAAAGGCTCTGGGAACAGATATCATGGATGAAGAAGAAGGGGAAATTGTTGTTTGACATTATGAGGTTCAAGTGTCCATTAGACCATCATGTGAAATACCTGGAAAGCAGCAAAATATTTGTAATTGGAGTTTAGGGAAAAGATCTAAAATAGAGTAATTCCTGGGTGCTATCCTGAACAAGCTTGAAATTTGTAGCTAAACCTCCTCTCTCCCCGCTGCATGGATTTTGCCAAATGTCTACTTCAAGTATTTTCCATATCAGGCGAGAGCCCTCCTGGGTTAAACCTCACTTATTCAACTATAAAATGTTCTGGTCACCTGACTCCCATAGAGAAGCCCTTCTTTCCGAGGCTCACAGAGTAATTCAAAATACCCAATAAGCATAGTACTCATCATCTCTAAGCCTTCTATACTTCCAAATTACTATTGTAATTTTCCTTGGCAAAAGTCTTTGAAAGCAAAGAAGAGCTGTGCATTTTTCTATCCAAGGTTTTAATGTCATGTGATCTCACTGAAAGATTCTATGACTGTTTTACTATGTCTCAAACTGAAAATACAAATTGTGGGAGCATTTATAACTAAACATGATGTCATGCACATAACCGGAGATAATTTAGAAGGCTGGTGGCTTTATCTTTAGTATAGTTATGTTGCTGAGATTCAGCCCGGGAGAGCAAGATGACTAATATCCCTTGGATCTTTTACTTAAGAGGGACACCTAGACTTTTGACATAAATAGCTGCATGGGGACCTGGAAGTGTTTTTATATCAGCCCTTCTGGTTCTCCTGCCACAGGGTCAGTGTGATGAGCAAATCAAAAGCTTTGTAACATGACTGATAAGGCTCAGAAGATCAAGCTGAAGATTTCTGTGTATTTAAAGAGATACCAACCAAGATTGAGCAAAGGAAATCAGTTCTAAATCATGTAGGAGATGCCTGATAGCCGTGGGTAGACCAGGCCCTCGCCAGAAGTGGAACTGGCCATGTGCACTCTGCTGCATATTGTTCCGGTGTTTTTCACTTCAAGGTGCCCTAAAGGGAAGTGCCACAACCAGCAGCACAGTTCTGTCTGTGCTGGAAAGATTGTACCAAGTAGAACTCTCTCTCTGTTGACTCCCCATCTCTCTACCGCACCCTTCCACGTGTTTCCTATGCTTGTGTTATACCCTGTAGTAAGTTCATATCCAGCTTTTTTCCCTTTGTCTACTTGTAGAGACACAGGGGTGCTTGCAAATACTAGTTCTTGTCAGCTCAGAGAGCTGTTGCCAGCCTAGGCCACAGAAGAACCTCAGTATGGTGAACCGTTTGCCTGATTGCCGTTTCCAGAGTTAGCTATTTAGCTTTCTGTTTGGACTCTGCTGTGCCTTTCCTTTGAACAAATTACATCTAGGCTTTCAGTTCACTTATATAGTATCAGTGCAATATCTGGACTAAACCATTCTATCCACAAACAGATGCACTCTACCATCGGCATACCTCCTCTCCCCTCCTTTACATTTAGTCAGAGCTTGGAAATCATTTGAAAGCGAGCGCCCTACTCCCGTGTAAGATCTCTTTGTCTCTGAAAGGTTGACCTTATCTCTTTCTATGTTGAACATTAATAGCAGAGAGAGATTTCCCTGGCAAGGGAAAGAGGAGCAAAAAGTTAGAGCAGAATGGTATCGTCAGCCCTTGTCCTCAGCATTTAGATAAAAGGAATAAACAAAATGTGTTTTGAGGAGCTGAGTGACTTCATGCGACTCCTAGGCCACATTTGGGTTTAGTTATCTCCTTATAAGTCACTCAGTTTTTAACAATCTTCCTGGGAGTCAAATTTGCCCCTGTAACTATTGATGAATTCATTGGCTAATCCAGCTGGACTGGTTGGGGAATTCTACTATTTTGCCTGTCATTGCCTTCTGTATCTGGGCTATATAGATCTTTCTTTACATCTCCCCAAGACAATCACACAATAGGCCACTCTGTGATAAAAGATGATCATGTGCTAAAACCTCATGTGGGTCTCAAACCTCATGGAAATTTACATCACAATACAGATTCTTGGGTAGAATGTGTCCCCACAATTCCTATCTATTCCTGGGGTCTCCCACTGTGGGAAGGCAGCCAGAGTGGCATCTAATGTTCCTTCACAGCCATGTGGGGCTTCCCGCACTCCCTCTTCTCTCCCTGCTCTTTCTTCACTTTGCTTTCTTTATTGATTGTCTTTCCTGTCTTTGTTCTTTCTCCAAGGACTCCTTGGTCTGAGTGTGCTTTCTTCTGACTTGTTTAATTTTCATTTTATGAATCCAGTTCTTCTCCTAATACTTCAAAGATGAAAATTGGATGTACAGAATCTATTCACAAAGACTTGCTGAAATAAAAAGCTATTTATTCATCACTTTTTCCCCCCACAATGTCCCCACTTACCTTGGAAATTCACGGCAGGTTTGTGATTTGGGAGAGAAAACACTGAAGAAGAAAATGAGCCATTCCCAGTCCCCCATCAGCACAACCCTGTCTGATTTCATTGGAGTGTGAATAGAATGAAAGCGTTAGAAAGACATTCACTTTTCAGATGTTGCTCTTCTGGGTTCACAGAATTTGAAAGGAGAAACACTCAGTCTTTGCCTTTGACACTCTCTCTAATTTTCTCCTGCACTCAGTCAAACTTTTGATCATTATTGGTATGGTGGTTTGAATGAGAATGTCCGCCATAGGCTCCAAGTAGTTGAATATTTTGTCCCTAGTTGATGGTGCTGTGTTGGGAGGTCTTAGAAGGTGTGGCAGTGCTGGGGGAAGCCCTGGGGGGCCGGCTTAGAGAGTTCTTAAGCCTTGCAGGATATCTCCAATCATGGTCTGCTATCTGTTCCTGCTGGAAGATGTGAGAGCTCAGCTTCTGCTCCTACTCCAGCTCCTACTGCTGCCACGCCTCCCCACCATGATGGACTCTTTCCTCTTTGGAAATATAAATTAAACAAACTCTTTCTTTTAAATCTCCCTTGGCCATGGTGTTTTTATCACAGCAACAGAAAAGTGATTAATATAATTGGGATTTTTTTGTTTTGCATTTTTTTTTTTTTTTGAGACAGTGTCTCCCTATAGCCACAGCTGACCCGGAACTTACTATGCAGACCCAGCTGGCCTCAATCTCACAGAGATCTGCCTGCCTCTGCTCCAAAGTGCTGGGATTAAAGGTATATACCACCACTCCTGATAATAGTGGGAATTTTTTTTTTAAGGTTGCCGCAATAAATCACTCCTCATTGTATCACCTCTGTTCTCTAATCATGGGTGACTAGAGTGTTTTAGGACAGTAGAAATATTTCAGTTCCTTAATTTGGGACAGTGATGAACAATTTTGTCTAGAAGGAAATCCATAGCATGAAGCCCATTTCATGAAGCCCATATCATATACTCAAATTTTTTCAATGAAAATCTTGAAAATATGATGAAAAGAATTCCTGAGAAAGATTCCTTTAGGAAAAGTTAGAAAGAAAATTAGTTAAGGAAAAAATTCAAATGTTATAAAGGAAAATGTTCTATTTATCACAAATATACCAATTACAGGTTTTGAAAATCAAATCATAAAATGAGATATATATTAAAACTTAGCTGCTAATTATAGAAAAATGCAGTTGGGGACAGCCAATTACATCCAAGGCTGAGGATCTGAATTATATTCCAGGCTCCACATGGTGGAGGAACAGAACTCTCTAATTGTCCTCT
>NW_008337322.1:4092876-4098893 GCF_000622305.1 Nannospalax galili | reverse complement strand
AGAGAGAGAGAGAGAGAGAGAGAGAGAGAATAAATAATGAATTTAATTAAAAATTGAAATAATAAACTAAAAATTAAATTTAAAAAGAAAATATCAGAAACAAGCGTGTATGCAGACACACTCACTCTCTGAAATACACACAGATACATGAGAACATAGGAAATACACATACTCTGGTTTGGGAGAAGAGTCTGAGGGTTGCTTATTGCTACTTACCATATCTTCAGTGAGGTTAGTGAATGGATAGTATTTATTTTCAAAATTGACTACTTTTACTTTCATCAGAAAATGGTAATTTTAAAAATGTCCTGTAATTCTTGTCTGTTTCTTGTCCTTCCTGCTAATTATTTCCAGTTAATATATAGCATGAGGCTGTGGTGAGCCAGAGAGCACACCAGTAAGTGGTCTCCTGCCATGGTTTATGCCCCAGGTACCTGCTTTTTGTCCTTACATCCTTCTGTGATGGACTGTGACCTGAAAGTGTAAGCTGAAATAAACCTTTTCTCATTGTAGTGACTTTTTCAGTGTTCTATCACAGCAACAGAGAAGTTAACTAGAATACTCTGCTGACCTGTAGAAGACAGCAGCATCTTCATATTCAGTCCAAGAGTTCTAGTGCTAATCTTTCCTGGACACACCTGCACAGACACTCTCAGAAATCAATTTTGAGCTAGTCATTCAACAGAGGATCAGTATCTAATATATACAAAGAACCAAAAAATCCCAAGTATTAAGAAAATAAACAGCTCAGTTCAAAATGGGCTATGGAGCTGAGTAGAAAATTCTCAAAAGAAATGCAAACACCTAGGAAACACTTTAAAGCTTGCTTGGGACACTTAGCCACTAGAGAAATGCAAATTCAAACTACTTTAAAATTAGAGGTCACCCTATTCACAGTGATCATCATCAGGAATACAAATCACAACACATGCTGGTATAGATAGGGTAAAAGAGGAACTTCATACATTGTCGGTGGGAGTGTAAGCTAGTGCAGACACTTTGAAAATTACTCTGGGCTCAGGGAACATCGCCAAACAGGAAGTAGAAAAAATAGGTGGGGTAGAGTTCTGTGACATGCCATCTTCTGGAAATGCCATGGCTACAACTGCAATCATGATCTCACAGCAGCTGGGAATATGTGCACAAGACCTATACAAGATCAAGCCAGCCAAATCACAGGTAGATTGATCTCCAGGCCCCACCATTAGAGAAAAACTGTTGGTAATGTATGTTAGTTTCTGGGAAAGGAAGAATTATTCTTTATTGAGTATGGAAACAGTGTGGTTTAATGCGTGAACTGTCCCACATCAGCTTGTGTATTTGAACATGGTACCCATTTGGTGATGCTGTTTGAGAAGGTTATGGAGACTTTAGGAGGTTTAGGGTGACTGGAGGAAGCACATCAGTGGGGTTGGGCTTTGAGAGCTTAGAGCTTTGCCCACCTCCAGTTCCCTCTCTGCTTCTTTTGTTCAGTTGCACTGACACTTCACTGATTCCTCTTCTACTGCTGACCTTCCACACCATTAGGGGAATTACTTCTTTGCAAGCCAAAGTAAACTCTTCCTTAAGTTGCTTTTGGTTGTTGTGTTTTATCACAGCAACAGAAAAGTAACTAATACAGATTGTTTTGTCATCTTCAATTGAATGGTCCCACAACTCATAGCCATATGGCAGCTCTAACTGGACTTAGTGTATAATAGAAAAAAGACAAGAAGTTGAGAGGTTGGAAGGGAAGCGTGGGGCAGGTATAGGGGAGTTGGGGGGATGAGAAGTAAATATGGTAATATATAATTGTCTACATGTATGAAATTCTCAAAAACAAAGAATAATGATGTTTTATTGTTTGAGAAGTTCATACAATGTCTTTTGATCACAGCCAGACCGCCTTCTCACCTCCTTGCAGATTCACACCCACCTCCTTATCCCCTCACTCCATGTCCTCTATTATTATTTAAGGCCTATAAAGTTAAATTTGTGTTCCCCAAATGCTCTTGGGTATTGCCCCATCCTCAGGCGTCAGGTACCCAACATCGCACAATTAAAGAAAATTCCCTCTTTCCCTGAAGCGATCAATTACCACGGTTGAAGATTCTTGACCACTGCCCCTAGCCAACTTAGAATGAAATATAGACTGTGACAAATGATGCTAATTTTACTAAAATGTATAGTTCAACCTCAGTGAACTAAGTGGGGAGCTTCTATAAGGACCTTTAAACAGTGGTAACTTCATTAAATACTGCAAGGCTAAGTTTTAAAAAAGGAGTCATATGTTAGTATTCTGCAGAATTTGGTAACTTTGTTCTGTATATGAAGCTAACAGTTGAACATGTAAATGTGAGCACTGAGCCAGAATCTCCATGTGAGCAAAGGAAGGCTGAAAGAAACTCACTTGCTGCGTTAGAGTCAGCAACTTCATGTGTGTCCATGTGTGTTTGTGCCTCAATGCACAGATACAAATGGAATCTGTTAGGGTTCCAAAAAGCCACAGTTTCCCCCTCTCCCCAACAGGGGCCTCACCTTGACCTTTGGAGTCAAGGGAAACAAACTCTGCTGAGAAGCAGCCTGCCTTTCCTCTGACCTCCAAAGATAAGATAAGCAGATTCTACCTCTTAACCAGAGATTTTAGAAGCTGTTTTTCTCTCATCTTAAGAGGGAAAAAGTAAACACTTCCACACCCTAATCCTACCTGCTTCCTCCTCCCTGATTTCTCCCCCAAACATTCCCCCTTCCACACCCTAAAGCCCCCATACATAAAGTCCCAGATCACAACCCGTGGTCCTCTCCCTTCTCCCTTCTCCCTTCTCCCTTCTCCCTTCTCCCTTCCCCCTTCCCCCTTCTCCCTTCTCCCTTCCCTTCCCTTCCCTTCCCTCCCCTGACATCTTTCTCTTAGCTGACATCTTTCCCTTCCCCGAGGGAAAGGTGCCCCATGCGAAATAAATCTGTATCCCGCTGAGAATTCCATCTGAGCCTTGGTGCCTCATCCATCCGCGCCCCGCTCGCTCCCGCCCGTTCTCTACCTATCAGAATCGAATACATATGTGTGTGTATTTACAACATGTGTCAGCATGTATGCACATATTTATATATACAAACACACATATGAGTATGTACATGCATGTATGGAAGTAGCTATATGGGTATAAGTTTTCCCTAGAAGCAAGACTAGGAACATCGGTGCACTCTGCCCCTGACATGGATTTTGACACTGTTGTCTAATACAGAGAAGTTGGGCTTTTTGGAGCAGTGATAGACTCTAAATCTGTAAGAGGAGAGTATAGATAACTTTGTGGAGGGAATCTCATTGTGAAAGAAAGTAAGAAATTATACGTTAAAAAAAGAGGGGCTGGAGAACCAACTCAGCAGGTAAAGCGCTTGCCATGGAAGCTCAGGACCCAAACCAATCCTCAAAAGTCATACACAAAATGCTGGGCATGGTGGTGTGCACTGTAATTCCAGTGCTTGGGTCATGCTGACAGACAAGTTCCTGGTTCTCATTGGCCAGCCAGCCTAGCTTACTTTGTAAACTCTAAACTAGTGAAGATCCTACCTTAAGCAAACAAGCAACAAACAATGTGGATGATGCTTAAGGAAGGAAACTGAGGTCGACCTCTGGTCTTCTCCTGCATGTGTGTGCACTGCTGCTCATACAGGCACACATATGCATGAACATACACAAAGAGAAATTATAACCTGGGTGTGGTAGCACACCCCTTTAATCCCAGCTCTTGGGAGGCAGAGGCAGGTGGATCTCTGTGAGATCAAGGCCAGTCAAGTCTACTTAGCAAGTTTCAGGCCAGTTGATCTACGAGGAGACTCTGTCTCAGAAAAAAAAAAAACAAACAAATAATATTTATGAACTATCTTAATCTCAGCACTCGGGAGGCAGAGGCAGGCAGATCTCTGTGAGTTCAAAGACAGCCTGATCTACATAGTGAGTTCCAGGCCAGCTGGGACTACAGGGAGACCCTGTCTCAAAAAGACTAAAAAAAATTTCATTATTTCTATATTATGTGTAAGTGTATTGCCCCCGTATTAAAGTGAACCTGTGTCATGAAATGCCCGCTTAGATCAGAAAAGGGCATCATAGTCTTCTGGAACTGGAGTTACAGATGGTTGTTAGCTGCTGTATGGGTGCTGGAAATCTAACCTAGGTCCTCTGCAAGAGCAGCCAGCACTCGTAAAGGCTGAGCCATCTCTCCAGCCCTGCAAAATTTATTCTAATGACCACATTGATTTTAACACATGTATACAAGTTAGAAGATACTCCTGTCTGGCACATAGTTTTCATTTTCTATTTCCTGTGTGTGGCATGGATTTAGGGGCTTAATATAATGAGTAGAATTTAGAAATAAAAATAATGCATGGAGAATTCTAGAGAGACAGATATCATGCTGAGCAGGAGACAAAGTTCACCATTGTCAATGAAAGTGTGTCCTGTGAAGTTACATGACTGGAGAGTGTCACACACCGAGAGTGAGTGGTGCTCTGTATGTCAAGGAAAGACCTTTAAGCTGGAGGATATTAGGGGACAGAAAAGAAGCACAGGTGCTATGTGAAATCTGCACCGGAGCCCAGAGGAGAAGAAACACCTGGGGGTACAAGTAAAACCTGAGCCATGTCTGTGGCTGTCTTAAACTATTTCAGTAATATGATTTCTCCCAATCTATTCAATATTATGTTATTACATAAAGTATAGCCTTTTAAGGAAGCCCAGTGAAGAGTGCTGTTGGCTCCCAGAGTCCTGCAACTCTTTTCTCATTTAAAATAAAAATTATAACAGATTTGTGCTTTTCCACTATTTTGAGAGTTTGTACGAGTAAATAGTTTGGCCATTGCTTCTTACAGGTAGAAGCTGATTTGTTGATTTATTGTATGCAGTGGTCAAAAGATATTTGTTTGCTTTTTCTGATTCATAGATTCATAGATTTTTCAAGTTAAATTCAAATAAATTTATTCATTGTCTGTTGTGATTCGAGACAGGGTCTCCCTGCGGACCCAGCTGGCCAGGAACACACTATGTAGACCAGGCTGGCCTGGATCTCACAGAGATTCGCCTGCCTCTGTCTCCTGAGTGCTGGGATTAAAGGTGTGCAACATCACATCCAGCCTTCTTCATTGCATTTTTTAATTTATGTTTTAATCATACCGGCATCTTCCATTTTAGGCTACTTATGCAAAGATAAGTTATTTGAGCATTTGCTATGTTTTTCAGAGATATGAGCTTAGTAGGCCTTTCTGAACACACATGCCCACACTCACAAAAAACATACATACATTTTTATATTTTAGGATACTGCCTATTGTTTTCTATTTGATAAATTTACATATATATTTAAGCATTTACTTCTTCCTATTCACTGTGAAAATATTTTACTCTTCAGTATTCTTTCTTCTAACATAAATGCTCATTTCTTGTTTCAGTTTTTCTGATTTTCAACACCTAGTTCCCATTCTTTTTTTGTATACATAGTATATTATGATTTTAAGGAATGGACAACTTATAAACATTTATCATCTCCTTTATTGTTTCTTTTTTGATCCTGGATTTATTTTAAATGTTTCTCTTCTCTTAATTTCCAAGTATATGTGGTTTCTCTGTGTAGCTTTTGGTATTGATTTCTAAATGAAGTGCACTGTGGTCATGACTGTGGTTTTTATTATATCAATCATTCTAAATTTGTTGAAACTTGCTTCACAGCCAAGTGTGTGGTTTTTAGTAAAGGCTCTGTGTGTGCTTGAGAAATAAAGAGTTTTCTATGGTTAGTGGGTGTGCTGATTTAGATGATCCTGGGTCGATCTTGCTGAGTGCGTATTTCAAATCCTCTATATCCTTTTTGATTGATCTATTAATTACAGAGAATGTTTGCATTAAGATATCCTACCAGGGTATTTATTCTAGGTCTTCTATTAATGTATTTTGATTTTATGTTACTATATTTATAGATTTTAGAACATTTTTCTTCCCAAATGAATCGATGGTATTTCCATTATGTTTGAACTCTTTATATATACAGTCA
>NW_008337322.1:4078052-4092682 GCF_000622305.1 Nannospalax galili | reverse complement strand
ACTCTTTATATATACAGTCATATATTTTTATTGTCACAAGACATTTATTTATTTAGCTTACTCTCTCTTTCCCTATAGGACTTGGAAAAATCTAAGTCTGATATAAGTATATTTTTATTTCATTGAATTTCAAATATTCTTTATTTTAACTATAAAGTAGCCTTTTAAAGATATTTTAATATTAGTATCTTTACATTAATACATTACAAGTTTTTGAAATATGTTCTATAATTCTAGATCATTTTGTTCTTTGCTGGCTATTTCCTCCTTCTCTTCCTTCCTGTTTTCTGTTGTTTTGTTTCCTAAGAAAAGGTCTTTCTATGCATCCCAGGCTGGTGTAAGAATTCCTCCCTAGCCAAGGATGGAATTAAAATTGTTCTTTGGCATATGTAGTCCTGGGATTATTGGCATGAACCACACAGCCAACTGCTAGTGGGTTTTTCCAATGCATTTTACTTTTCAAACATTTACTATTTGGTTCCAAAATGTCTGAAATGATGTGCTTTATGTAATTGATATGGCTTTGGTTTTATAATTTTTTCTCATCTGGATAGTCTGCTTTTACAGTACCATTTATTAAGAATGGACAGAAAATAGCTAAAGAAGTGATATCATCAAAATACCTAAATGAGATTAAGTCCTGATGACAGATGAATGATAAGAGGGATCCAGGAGGCTGGATCACTCCAGGATGAACCCGAGACAAACTGGAGTCACATGTTTAGTATGTCCTCTCTGAGGAATCAGGGATATACAATTAGCTTGATGTTTAAGAACACATGATGTTCTTGTAGAAGACCTGAGTTAGGTTCACAGCACCTACACTGGGTGGCTCACAGCTGCCTGCAACCCCACCTCCTAGCAATCCAACATCTCTGGCCTCCACAATCCCTGGCAAGTCATGTATAAAAATACTATACACACGAACACACACACAATTTAAATTAAAATTGAACTTAAAAACTCAAGTGAAGACTCTTAAAACAGTAAGAGAATTATATTATACAAGCAACTCTTAAAGATAAGGATGAAGCTACAAATAAATAATTTGTCTTTGATTAGTTTAATGACTAATTTCAAAGCACAGAAGTAATAGCTACAGTTTATGTTTTTCTAGCCAAGAAAAGCAGTAACTATAATTAGCCCCCATTTCCACATACAAATAAGCACAAAACAAACACAATGTAGGAAAGGAATGAGGTAAACTCAGGAAAGATTGGTATTCTTACATGTTGGGAAGTAAACTCTGTGAACTCTCTCAGTGAATAATTTGGCTTATGTCTCAAGGGAATTTCTAGTTTACAAGAATGGAAGAGATTAAACTGAGACTAAAGAAACCCTGAGTTGAGATAACAGAGGTGGAAAATTAGGAAGTACATTTCACAGAATGCTTGGCATCAAGAAATGATAGCCCTTGCAGAAGAGCTATGTCTCTGCTAAGGATTCCTTTTGAAAATTCTCCTGGAATCAAATTAGAAATCAACAAAAGAATATTTGAACAATAGAAAAATACTTCTAAAATTATAAACTATTTAAAACACAATGAAAACATTTCAAAAAACCTTTAAAAACTAAAACTATAGGCTAGAGAGATAGATTGGTTCTTCAGTTAAGTGTACTGGCTGCTCTGACAGAAGATCCAGATTCGATTCCCAGCATGTACATGGCAGCTAACAACCATCCTTAACTCCAATTGCAGAGGAATCCAGCACTCTATTCTGACATCCATGGATATTGCATGTAACAGGTGCACTTACACACATGCAGGCAATACACTCATGTGACCTGGAAGTTCCTCTGACACTATGATGACAAGCAATGGTCCCAACCTCATCCCACACTCTGTGGAAGGAGTCAAGCCCATTACCTCTGCCAACCAATTGGTTGACCTTATCTGCTTGAAGGGGAGGGGTTATGGGTATATAAGCTGGGAAAACCACAAGACTGGTTTCTCCTCATTTTGTGTGGCTGTTGGGAAGCCACTGGATTTATGTTTGGTGTAGATTTTCAAGCACACCTGTGGGGGGGAAGGGGTGCCCACTCTTTTATAAGTAAACCATCACCCTAAACTCAGTTAGCAAGTCCAATAAACTCAAGATCCTCCAAATGGTGGTTTTTGGAGAATTCTTTCTTCAGGTTGTTGTAAGGACAGTGGGAGGAGGAAATCAGACACCATGTGTACCTTCCTGCAGTGAATTTAACTTACAACTCATGCACATAAAAAAATTAAAAACTAAAAATATATATACCATATGATTCAGCAATGACCATTTCTTGGCATATAACTCAAGGAATCAGTATTCTACTACAGAGATACTTGGTCTGCCATATTGGTTACTGCTGTTTTCACAATAGCTAGAAAATGGAAACAACCTAAGATGTTCTTCAAACAATGAATGGATAAAGAAAGTGTGGTACATTTACACAATGAAATTCTATTCAGCGATATAGGAAAACAAAATCATGAAATTTGCAGGTAAATGAATGGAACTAGAAACTGTTGTACTAATTTAGCTAACCTAGACTCAGAAAATCTATCAATGCGTGTTCTCTCTCATTTGTGCATCGTAACTTCAAATCCGTAGGTCCAAGTGTATCTCTCAACACTCACCAAAGAAGTTTCTTTTTGCAACAGTTGGAGACTATTACAAAGTTCCACAACTGGTCAAATACAGAGAAAATGTGACTTTGAAGTTCACATCCCTAACTGACCTATCTACAATGCAAGGTCTACACCCGAGACTCAGGAAGCATTGCAGAAGAGGTGGTGGAAAGAATGTAAGAGCAGAGGGACAAGACACTTGCTGCTAGTTAATGCATCCCAGACATGTTAGGAAATCTCCACAGTATGGCAGTCTAACAAGATCTGCATAATGTTAAAACCAGTTGAAAAGCCAAGGTAGGTGGGGAAATGTCACAGTGTCCCACCTTAAGATGAAAAACTACAGGCAATCAAAGGATACTGAGGAAGAAAGAGTCAATTTTCCCTGGGACTAGTTCTCTGAGAGGTTTGCTAATCCCAGGGTTTCACATCCATAAAACACTCAAAGGAAGGTTAACATCACATATTAAATCCATTTGTATTAACTGTTTTCTTCATAGATCCTTGTTAGGTACCATAGCATGGGTATGAGGCATTAATTTGGTTAGTTCTTTGCTATTTTTAGTTATCCCTTTGGAGTCATTTCACACGGGGCATTTTGCATGGAGTCTCTTTGTATTCTTTGATTTTTGATACACTTACAGGTGTTGTCTCCAGTTGCCTGACCCTTAACTGGGCTAAGGAGCAGGGGGTTTCTCCTGTCTCTGCTGTACCTGTTGGTTCCTTGAGTCAGGCAGGCTCTGGGTCTGCCTCCTGACTGTAGCCATTTTTTCCTTTGGGAATTTGGGTTTGACATAAGTCTTGCCACATTTGACTTCGGGTAACCCAAATGGACCCTTTTTTCTGTCTGGTCTCTTTTATATCTCTTTTAGGGTAGTCTGTTATTCTACAGGCCCATTTTCCATGCTGGTTAGAATCACTTAGTCCTGCTAAAGCCTCTCTCACTTCACAAAGATACTATCCCATTAAAGAGCTTACCAAAACCATTAAAGCTTCATACCATTTTCAGGATCTGAGTTGAATTAAGCTTTCCTTTATATCTCCGGTGAACACTGTCTTATCTGGCCCAGTGAACTGGGTGTCATATATTGCTTTACTAATACCTAGTTCTCTCAGTAATTCCTGATCCTCCTTTATAGTCCTCTAGCTTTTGTTAATTATCAAAGTTTCACTTGGTGATGACCATATATCCCTAATGCCTTCCACCAGCCATCTCATTAAGGACTGCTCCCCTCTACACTGGCCTAGGTTGAGCAACCTATATCACAAGGACGGATGGGTGGTTATATAACTCAGCTGTGAAGCTACTGAAGGACTTAGACTGATGTCATTTGCTCCCATGTCTCACACCCTCACAAGCCATGTGGTTAGGGCCTCTTATATAGCTTGCTTGTAAGTTTTTCCTAGTTTTAACAGTTCCAGCATGGAGTATTTCCTAGACACAGCACTGTTAGCTTTTTTTTCCCTTTTGAATCAATGGTTGAGTCTGGGGGGGGGGGGGCAGCTTTAGCTACTTTTATTTTTAGGTCATCTTTTTTTTTTTTACTATTATGTGTTTTTTCTTCTGAGTCCTTGGACTTTACACAAGTTAAAATGTCCTGTTTTTTTCTCTCTCAAGCTCTGCAACTGGGTCTGCCAGGACCTCCCTGGCCTTTTCAGCTTCCTCTGCCTTGGGCACATCTTTTATTATGCAAAGTGGCCTCACCCCCTCTCTGTGTTCTCCACTGTTGTCCACAGTCCACAGCAGTTTTTCTAATTTTTCTATAAACTTTAACACATCTTCATATATCCACAATTGGGCTATTTCCTCACATTTACAACACAGCTGTGGCCCATGCTTCTGCATGGCTGGCCCCTTTATAGTTACATATTTTATTATTCATTGTAAAATCCACATCAGTGCCACCATCAGCTCTTTAGCTTTTTTCCAAACTTTCATGGTTTGTCATTTCTAGCACTGTCATCCTGCTGACTACGTCAATTTGTCCCACCAAATTTTCTCCTTCCTGCGCTCTATTTGATCTGCCCTCACTCTCTTCAGGGTCTCCTGCTCCAGGTGCTATTCAAAAAACCATATAACATATTTCTATCTGAATTTTTCATTTTATATCTTAGGTGGGGGGAAACGGAGTAAGGTGGGAAATGGAGTAACTTACAAAGGTGAAGACCCAGCGCTTCACAAAAGATGGACACTCATTGCCCCATTCCACTCTGGCTCAGCGGCCTGCCAACCCAGATTGCTTCTGCACCCTGCTCATAGTCAGCGTTAGCTTTCACCCATGCCTCAGGTCAGTCAATGCCCCCTTGCATCCATGTGGGTGTGACACTGCGGCCATCCTTATTGTGTGGGCCTGCCTGCACTGCTCCTGTCCGAGGTGATGCCAAAAGCCCATCCCTCTTTGGCTGACTCATCTCAGTTAATTTTCAGCAGCAGGCCCTGCACCTTGAATGAACCAGGCCCTTTGTGGACATACCCAGTAATATCAATTACAATGAAAATACTGGTGGACAAAAATTCACATCCTTTAATGCCAACCTGATTGAGTACGTCCCTACCAGATGCCTTACGTAGTACATTACAGTTACCCAGCCACCGAATACCACTAGTAGGCTCTTTCTAAACATCAGTAGATGAACTACACTGGAAGCTCATGTGCTGAAGGCTGGGTTGTTGCAGATATTGTTGTTTCAAGAATATCTTTTTTTCAATGTATAATTGTTATTGAATTTTTTTGCATATCATACAATTCATCTTAATCACATTTAGACCCTTACCCTATCTACACCCCCAACAGGCTGCCCACAGGACTTCATGAATTCTGTCATATATGTTAAAGCCTATTGTGTCAATATTTGTATACCAAGATGTTCCTTGGCATGAATTTATCCATTGGAACCTGGTCAACCTATCTAACATTACTCACTTAAAGAAGATTGACTCTCCCTCACCCAGCAGTGATCAGCTGCCAATCATTACTCAGCGAAGGCTGAGGCCTCCTGCCTATTTCCCCCATTCTATGCTGGCTTTTGTCTGATTGAGTTTGCCTGGGTCTTATGCATGCTGTCACCATTGATGTAAGTTCATATGAGCAACATCTTTTGATGATCAAATTTTCTTTAGTTTTTGTTTTATACAATGTCAGAATTCATTGAATAACAAATTTACAAAGCTCTGTCCATCTGACCAAACCTTTTATGTATAGTCTTTTGTAAATTAAAGCAAAATGGCCTGTCATTTCTTCTTCTTTCTATTTATCGCTCACAAACTCATCAGAGCTATACTCTTTATTTCTATCATGAGAAAGTTTTTAATGATGAATCACATTTTATTAGAAAAGACATTGTAATTCCATCTACCAGAAAATTATTATATATATATAAATTTCCATCTTTGAAATCAACAAAACATATTAAAATATTATAAAATTTTATAAAAATAAGATTGTCTGTGATTGGAATGTTGCCATGAGATATGGATACCTGTGCAGCAAACAGAAGCTATCTTGTCTACTGTTGCCACACTGAGGTACTCATCCAGGTGCCTGAAAGGGACCATGAGCCCCCAGGTCTTCCTAGAATTTTCTAAGGCACCTGGGAAAGGTTAGTTGCCACTTGCTATACCCTATGAGGATGTCAGTTAAAGAAAGGTGTGAAACATGAACTTTTCACTATTCTGTGTTCCTGAATCTCTTTTAAGTAATTTCTACATTTGTATGTTTATTTATAATATTTCATGGTATTAAATTATAATTAAACTTAACAAATAAAGGCTCTTGCTTTTTGGAAGAAACCAAGGTGAAATCTTTAAAGAATAGTGGGGTCCTTTTGAGTTACAATTTCTTGTGGACATATTTGTATTCCTTCAGAAAAGTAAATAAAATGGTAAGTAAGATAAAGCAAATTGCCCTTCCCAAGCCTGCTAGCTATCTGCATTCCAGAACTGGGATTTATTCTGGTTCTTTCATGAATCAAGGCTCATTTGCTTCAAGGTAGGTGCTAAAGAGTAATGCAGCAAGCTGATAAAGATCTTATAGATACTCCTGGAGACATATAACATCATCATTGCCACTAATGTCAGTTGTACACTAGAAAGTCGGTAAGGCCATGTTGCTGAAGACACTGCATGATGTGAGCATGGGAGAAGAAGAAGAGATGGAGCTGATACTAAGCCAAAAACTCCATGCCACTGGATGGATAATGTTCATAGTGTCAGAAGGCGCTATGCAGATAGTTGGGGAAGAAAGGATCCCCTATGATTCCACTTAACAATATACCCTGCACGCTGTACACTAAGGACATGCCACACAACCCCTGTAAGTACAATAATGGCTCAACCAACATCTATACAATTGAGAAACTTGTAATTGGATAAGGCCCACTCCTAGGGGTGGAACATACATCTAGTGCTCTAGACCAGGCCAAACCCCTGTGTCAAGAAAGTTTACAGGCCCTAACGGGGAAGCCATTACAAGTATACTGTTTAATAAATATAGTACACATACTGAGATATCTTCTAGGCATTTGTATTTACATTCATGTTTGTTTAAATGTGTCTACTTCCTTCTTTTTTGTCTTTATAGTAGAAGGAACACCACTGAGATAGATCAATGGCCATGGCTTAAAGACAAATAATGGGGAGCCCCAAGAAGTCACTATCTTGCCATGATAAAGGAGAGATTTCCCTACATCTGTCACCCCCTCCAAGGCTCAGGGATCTTAGCAGAATATTGGTGGAAAGATCGTAAGAGTGGAAGAAAGGGGTGGAGCATGTCCACAAAGGGCCTGGTCCCTCTGAGGGGTACCAGTGTCTGCTGGTACTGTTGTAATATGTCCCTTTTCATCTATGAATTTGTTAATTTGATTCCTGCCTTCTTTTTCTTTTGGTTAACTTGGCTAAAGTTTTCTCAATCTGAGTAATTATTTCAATGAATCAACTCTTCATTTTAGCAATTCTATTGTTTTCTTCATTTCTAGTTCATTAATTTCAGGCTTGATTTTATTTATTTCTTCTTTGTATTCCTTTTATGTGTTATTTACTCTTGATATTACATGGCTTTTGGGTGCATTATTAATTTATTTATATGTAATGTTTCCAATGTTGTGATATAGGCACTTAATGTTACAAATTTTCTTCATAGGAATGCTTTCATTGTGTCCTTAGATTGTGGTATGCTGCGTTTTCATTTTTATCAAATTTTAAGAAATATTTAATTTCCTTCTTGGCTTTTCCTGTGAGACAACTTTCATTCAGTAATGTGCTGTTTATCTTCCATGAATTTGTGTATTTTCCCACATTTTCAGTGTTGTTACTTTATTCCTTTGTGGTCAGATAAAGTACAAGATCATATTTAAATTTTTGTAGATTTTTTTGCAGAATTGCTTTATATCCTAATATGTGACTGATTTTGGAGAATCTTCCATGAACTGCTAAGAAAATGTGCTCTTTGGTATTTGGGAGGAATATTCTGTAGGCGTCTGTAAAGTCCTCTGATTTCATGGTGTTATTTAATGTGTTGGTTTCTCTTCTTAGTTTTTGTCTGGTTGATATGTCTATTGGTGACAGTGAGATACTGAAGTCACCAACTATCTCTATATTGCAGTCAATGTGAAATTTTAGCAGTAATAAAGTTTCTTCTTGGGAGGGCTGAAGACATTGGTTCGGTGGTTAAGAGCATATACATTTAGAACTGTAATTTCTTCTTGATAGTTTATATTAAGTAAATTTTCCTGTGTCTTTTATTTAATTTTAGTTTGAAGTCTGTTTTGTCAGCTATCAGAATAACTATACCTGATAATTTCTTAGCTCTATTTGCTTGGAACATGTTTTTCCAATCCTTTTACCCCAAGGTCATGTTGATCATTGCTGGTGAGGTGCACCTCTTGAAGGTAGCAAATTTATATGTCCTGTTTTCTAACCCAATCAATTATTTTGTGTTTTTTCTTTTAAACCGGGGAGTTGAGACCAATAATATTGAGAGTTAGTATTGATCAGTGTTTATTAATTCCTGTTATGTTGCTTTTATAGTGCTGTTTTCTTAGGCCATGTTTGGTCAACGGTTCAGGGATAATTTATTTATTCTTTTTGCCTTCTTACTGATGTATTCCAACCAGCATTCTCTGTAGAACTGGTTTTGTGAACATATATTCCTTAAAAAAGTTTTAATCATGGAAAGTTTTTCTTTATCCTTCATTAACAAATGATATTTTTTCTGGGTATAGTAGTCTGGGCTGAAATCTGGGTTCTTTCATGGCTTGTAGGACATTGGTCCAAGCCCTTCTGAGTTTCACAGTCTCCATTGAAAATTGGCTGTTATTCTGATATGCCTGTCTTTATACGTGACTTGATCTTTCTCATAGTTTTCAATATATTTTCTTTGTTCTGTACATTTAATGTTTTGATTATTGTATATGATGTGAGGAATTTATTTTCTTGTTCTATCTACTTGGTGTTCTATATGTATCTTGTATTTTAATAGGTGTCGCTTTCCCTAAGTTTGGGAAAATTTTGTTTATATTTTCATTAAAAATGCACTCTGTGCCCTTGACCCAGGATTCTCCTTCTTCTTGTCCTATAACTCATAGCTGCACAGAGTCTAGGAGATCTTTCATATTCCCTCCCTGGTTGTTTTAGATTTGATGTGTTCTTTGATTGAATGATCCATTTCACCAAGCTTGTCTTCAAGATCTGCTATTCTCTGCCCCACTTCCCTTTGTTTTTCACCTCCAAACTTTTTGTTTGAGTTCCTGACTTATCTCGTTTTATTTTGGATTTTTTTTTGAGAGATTCTATCTATTGAATTCTCGTGCCATGTTTTGAATTGTGTTAGTCATTTCATTTAATTGTTTGTGCTTTCATGACATTTATTCAATTCTTTATTCATATCTCCCTTGAGTTCCTTGAATGTACTTTTAATGGCTACTTTGACATTGTTGTCTTGTCATCCACTGGGTTGTCCTTCTCAGGAAACATGAGGATTGTGTGGTTAATTTCTGTAGTAAGCACATTATCTTCGTTGTTCATGTTGTTTGTGTTCTTTCACTGAGACCTGGCAATCTATACCTGTGTGGTGGCAGAAGTCACGTGGGATGGGTCAATAATCTTGTTTCCTTGAATGTTTGCTTTTATCCTTGTTGTTTCCTCAACTTGTTAGGTAACAGCCCTCCTGAATAGTGCTTGGTGTTCAGTTTTGGAATCACTATATGCTGATGTATAATTTTGGTGAAAGAAGCGGTCTCAGTTCAACTAGAGATAGGTGAAACTTTTAATTTGAGATTCCAGGTTTGACCCCAGAAGATCCTTGATCAGGAGAGTGGGATGGAGGCCAATAGGTGAACTGGAGGTGGTAGCTTAGGGTGGGAGTTCATATGTCTGGGGTAAATAGAGCTCAGATGGCAGAGCACAGTGTGGTCTCAAGGGACAGAATTCAGTACCACAAGTCTAAGGCAGGGAGAATCCCAGAGATCCAGGCTGGGCTCAGTGAAGAGAGGGAGAGGAAAGATTCATGCTGCTTAGACTCTAACACCTTTATTTATATTTAGGATTTTAGCTTGCATAATCAACCAGAAGACAAACTTAAATGCTTATAGGTTGAAACAGAAAATAATATTTGTTCTGAAGATAGTGTCACCTATTTGGAAATCCCTGTGTAATAAATACTGGCAGGGAGTGAAGATTATGAAGTGAATTCCCTAAAAAGATCGATCTCAAAAGCTCCACTATGCTTTTCTGGTAGTATACAACTGCAAGTTACAATAAAAAGCCATTTTCAAATGGCATTACCTATGAAATCTTAACCATGAGCTACTTAAGAAGTTTGTAGATATTATGCAGTGAAAACCATGAAAAGTAAAGAAAAAAGTTAAGAAAAGTGTCAAAGGATGTACAAAAGTGGAAAATTATATTGTTTTCCTTATTGGAAGCTATCAGTTTTTCTCGAGACTTTTTAGCTTCTCACTTCCAAAGTCTGTTAATTTTGATATCCCAGCCTTACAATGTGGGTGAAGTCATGTGAATTCTTCTAAGAACAAAAGGGAAGTGGACATGAACTAACCAGGCCTGCAGAGTGAGAAGGGCTAAGACCCCTGGAAGAACATTCAGGGCCTTATACACAGAGAGGACACTGATCAACTGGGGTATAAAATGGAAGAGCTTCCTGAAAGCTTTATCCCCTTGCAAGGTGCAAAGATACTCTCTTCAAATTTCAGCTGGAAGTAAATTGCCTGTGTGTGGGAAAAGAGGAGCATAGCCTGAGTAAAACTTTAAGCCATTTTTTTTTTTGTTGTTGTTTCTCCAATGCTGTGTGCGGGTTAAGCAGAAGCCCTTCTAATTCTCATTAAAGCCAGGCTTAGGCTGTGCCCACTTCTGCCTTCAGAGGTGGTTTACTGTGGGGTCGACCTCACTTACAAAATCCTTTGACTGCCCATGTCACCTCAGTTAAATCTGCCTTAAGTAAAACATTGGTTTACCTCCACTATGCCTCTGAGAGCTGCCATCTGCTCTAATTCAACTCTGTTTTGAGCTCTTGAACCACATGACTTAAATCCACATAAGTGTTGATTGTACATGATTGCCTTTATTGATTCCTGCTTGGACTAAACTTATTTCAGAGCCTCCATCCAATTTTAGCAAGATTTCTCTTGATTTTGTTTTTCTTTTTCTCATTTGCTTCCTTTCAGGCTTATTACTAAACTATTCCCTCTTCTTTTCTAATACAGTGTCTATAAAGATTTTGAGGCATTCAGTCATGCTATGATCACCCTAGAAACAGGACTTCTTCAAGCTCCAACATATTTGAATTTGTCGTTGCTCTTTTCCTCTCGTATCTGCTCTATCTTGGGGTAACTAACATCTCAAGATTTGAAATGAGGATGTTATCTTTATGTCCCTATGAAAGATGTGTGAGAAAACCAACTTATTATTGAGCGTCCTGTAATTATTTCTCTTGCTGTCTCCTTCTTAAGGGATTCTAGAAGATAGAAATCTTAGGAAAGATTCGTCTTCGCTCATGATTTTGGAAGTTGTAGCCCACAGTTGGATTACTCCTTTGAGGTGGGCCTAAGGTGATGCAGAACATCAGGTTAGGAGAGATTTTTCTCCTCATGGTGGCTGGGAAGTAGAGAAAGAGAGATAGGACGTGACTGGGAACAGGGTGCACACCCCCGTAATCCTCTTTTCCCTACAATGTCCTTCCTCTCAATGACCCTCTGGTGTCTTGAATCCATCATGGGGTTAATCTATTGATTATATGGTGTCCTCAGGATTAAGTCACTCCCCCAAGGCCTATCTTCTGGCACAGGAGTCCACAACATGTGAGCATTTGGGGGAAGATCTCACATTAAACCTAGCAATGACTTTGACTTTTGAGGTTTCTATTAGACTCAGAACCCCTCATCCTCCCCTCAAGTTTTACATATCTGTCCTTTTTGTCATTCACTTTGCAGCATTCCTCCAATTTACTTTATTTTCCTGTTCATAGATCCACACTTATGTAACCAGCCATACTCTACTAGAAACTCTGGGTGAGTTCTAGAACCCTGGTTTTAGTGACTTCACCAATTATTCTGAATCTCAGTCTGTAAAACTGCCTTTCCTATCTCCTATCATAGAACTTGCTTTAATTATCTCTCTTGCTATTACCTTCCTAAAGGAGAATCTAGGAAATGGAAACATTTCTTATCCTTTTCTTCATCAAAGAACCCTATATATACAAGACGTTCAATAAAGTTAGGAATGGCAGATCAAGGAAATTCAGGGCTACTCACTTCAGCACAGTTGTTGGTAATGTCTCCATTTGAAATATCCTTTATTCCCTGTTCACCTTTCTCTGTCTTTCAAAATTACTCATTTGAGGGTCACATCAGAGGCCCCAGAGTCATCATCTCTCCCTATGCCTTTCTGTTTCCAGGTGCCTGCAGTGTCCATCATCTGTGCCCAGCACTCTAGAGCACGATAAACAATTCCTCATAACTTAGTTTTTTTGTCTTACTACCCAGAGGGATGCTAATCTGTCTTTCTACATTTAGTAAAAATTAATCTAAATATCCAGGCATATTTTCTGCTTTTTCTCAATGTATGTAGTTGTGACTTGCATTTAAATTGACATATGATGCCAGATATTAGCAAAACATTGCTTCAGGTGTTTAGTTAGTGTGAGCACACCCTTTGAAATGTCTTGGAAGAATTTCAGTTTCAGCCAAAAACAATGATGTATAAATTTGCTCCCAAAGGGTTTCATCATTAAGTAAATTATAGCAACCACTGGGAGTTAATCTGTCTATCTGCTGGAGCGTGCTACCTTGTCCAACACTTGTGAATGAAGAGCACTTGCGGAAACTGAACACAACTATGCTAGAATATAGGGTGACCAAGACCTTATTTGGGTCAATTTCCATCATTCCATCCTAGAAGGGATCTCTTAATTACCCAAAGATGCCTGGGCTTGAAGCAATCACCTATAATGCTCAAAGAGTTGGTTGATATTTTGAAGAATGGGTTGTATCAGGCTCGGTAACAAGAAATGAAATATTAATATTAATATGAGATATTAATATTAATAAATATTGGTGGGAGACTAGGAAAACTATAACTTGGTCATGATTTTTCTGAACTATGTGAATGTGAGCAAAACCATGAATAACATTGGTCCTCCAGTGCTTTATCTCAAAAGGGAGAAAACCTGTCAGGTGTAGCCAGATGTAGATAATGTTTGAGCTCCTCTTCACTTCTTGAAGAAAAGATTTAATCCCACTTGTTACAACTGGGTCATATTTGCCAGATTACAGATGCATAGATTCCCTACTGTTTCCAAGAATCAGTAAGAAAGAAGTTCTTTGGATGAATGTTCAGGTACACAGGGGAGTTCTGAAAGATTAGAACTGTCCAGGCCTGTGTTGTTTACTTTGGTTTGATTGGAAAAAAATATCTGACTGAATAACTTGAGGCAAGAAGGATTTAATTTGGTCCATAGCCTCAATGGGAAGGCATGGGGATAGAGTGTGTGGCAAAGAATTTGTACATCATAGTGCGACAGAAATCATGGAGTGGTGGGATCTAGGGTTCAGGCTACAACCTTCAGTCTGTACGCCTAACCACTAACCTGCTCCTGGCAACCTATTGCCCTCAGCTAGGACCTACTTCTCAAAGGTTCCTCAGCATGCCATAATAGCACTACTGTCTGGGGAGCAAGTGTTCAAACCATGAGTCTGTTGGTTTCTATAATGGTGCATGGCTTCGCCTTCATGGAGGAACTGGTTACAGAGGTCAAGGAGAACCAAGGTGGATATATATATATATATATATATATATAGTATGAAAATGAGAGTTCTGGCTAGAGAAGTTATACTGTAAATATGTAATTTCAAAAGCAAAAATTAAAACTGTAACAGTTAATCACCATAGATCTCAGTTTCCTATGGAAATGTGTATTATGATACAGAAAAATTCTAAAATTTAGGGCCAAGTTTTCAGGAAGATCATGAAATGGCTTTGGCTGATATTTACTTTTAAATTTGGGTGCTTTTTTGTAACTACTAATAAACAGAAAGCTAATGGGCAATGACTAGATGGTAGGTATCATGGAAAAGAACTTGATGTCTTGAAATCTTGGAATAATGTCATTCAGATTTTCCTGTTATCCCACATGCTGGTTGTGTGCTGTTAATGTCACATATTTTCATGAGCCTCAGTTTCCTAGGTTATATAACAGGACAAGTGACAAATGAATAATAAATTGAGAAAATGTGTATTTGTATGTGTGTATTACAATACTCTATACATTGAGAAACAAGGTTTAAAATATGAATTTTGGTGCTAGAGAGATGGCTCAGTGGTTAAGAGCTCTGGCTGCTCTTGCAGAGGACCTCTGTTCAATTCCCAGCATCCACATTGTAGCTAACAAGTGTCCATAAATCCAGTTTCAGGGGATAAAACACCCTTTTCTGAACTCCACAGGCATTGCACTACGTGGATGCATTTACATACATGGAAGCAATACACTCATGCACATAAAATAAAAATAATAAATAAAAT
>NW_008337322.1:4055668-4077966 GCF_000622305.1 Nannospalax galili | reverse complement strand
AGTAAAATATGAATTTCATTGTCAAATAGACAAAACTAAGTTTAATATTAAAGCATAAATAACTTATGTATATCTTATATTAAAATAATTTTCATTATAGAAATGGTACATATATACATTTACCATCTCTACAAGTGTATGGGTAGTCTGTAGTACACATGATGAGGCAGCAAAGCAAAACAAACACTCAGAGAACAGTCACAGATTACTGCGTTTTCTGTGTGAGATGTCCTTCAAAATTTATCCACACATGTACAAACATCTGTCAGTTATTCCTAATGTTGAAATCATGTTTAACAAAATGCATTTCTAAGTTTAATTCAACATTTTAAATTGGATAAAATAATTATAAAATGTGGCTCTTGTACTGACTCTAGTTAATTCTTTACTTATAGCATAGCATTGCATGAAAATACTATGTTCTATTGATACACGTTAAAAATACTCAATTTTGAAACTTTCAAAGTTGATGGAGAAAGAAAGACTAGAGAACTGAGAGAATTCTTGCCTGGAATGTGAGGAGCTCTAAGATAAATCCCCAGCACCAGAAAGAAAAATTGTTGCTATTATTATTATTATTAGTCATAACTTTTCAGACATCTACCAATGTGTTTTAAATAATGCATGCTAAGAAGTAAAATCAATTGCAAGTTTATAAGGTAAGATGATCCAGGGCTTATATATAAGGTTGATAATTTTCCAAATTTATGCTACAAATTCACACACCCAGCAGCAGAATGTGGCATGTCACCAAAACATACATAATCTTGACCTGGGAATGTTGGTTCACTTGCTGTTTATACTTACAAACGTTTTCTGTTTTTAGGCTGTTTGTAAATGATGTTTTGCCAGTAGAATAGATGAAATAGCATTTTATAATATTAATTACATTCAGATAATAACCAAAACATGATCTTTATCTATTTACCCATCTCCTTGCTATGTAGAGTTTTTCTAATTTTTATAGTTATTTTGTTTTGCTTCTTTTTTATTTATTAGTTTTACTTTATGTGTATGAGTGTATTGTCTGCATGTAGGTAAGTGCACCCATGTCACACAATGCCAGCGGAAGACAGAAGAGGCTGTCAGATGCCCTGGAACAGGAGTTATGGACAGTTTGTCAGCTGCCATGTGGGTGCTGAGATTTGAACCCTGGTCTTCTTCAAGAACAACAAGTGTTCTTAACTGCTGATCCATCTCTCTAGCCCCTTGTTTTACTTCTTACGTTTAGAAGTACTTTTGTAGTCTATGTTCTTTACATTTTCAGTTTATATATATTTTAATTCTTCCCACACATCAACTGTTTTTGCAGTGGCTTTAAGTGACATTTGACCTGCTGGAGCAATGACTCAGAAGTTAAAAATGCTTTCTGCAGAAGACAAGTTGTTCAGTTCCCAGCATGCACTTCATGTGGCCAGAACTGCCCATAACCTCAGTTCCAGGGCGTTTGATACCCTCTTTTGGCATCTACAAGCACATCCACACACATGGCATATATTTACATAGACACTCATGCATATAAATAAAAATAAAACAAATATTTAAAATTGCATTTATTAATGGATATTCTTGGTAATATAGTTCAGCTTGCGAACACTTTGCACTTTTGTTAGCATTTTTATGTCTTGCATGAGAAATCATTTAACATGATTTGGCTTTCAAAGTCTTCTCTTGTCGTGTTGTAGTTTGAACTGAAAATGTTCCCCATAGCCTCCAAGTATTTGGACATTTTGTCTCCAGATGTTGGCACTGTTTTGGGAGGTTTTAGAAGGTGTGGCTATCCTGGAGGAAACATGTAACTAGGGGTGGGCTTAGGGAATTCTTAAGCCTTGCCAGATTGCCAGTCACTCTCTTGCTTCCTGTGCCTGCATGATGATGTGAGAGCTTAGCTTCTGCTGCTCCTGCTCCAGCCACCTCCAGCCACCATGCCTCCCTTCCATGACAGACTGTAATTCCCCTGCAACAGTAAGCTCAGATAAACTCTTCTTTCTGTAAATTGCTTGGGTCAGTGTTTCTATCACAGCAACAGAAAAGTGACTAATACATCTTGCTATTCATTTGTAATTTTGACTTTCTTATTTGAACTAAAATACACAAAATTAGGCTTTGGCATTTGATGCCAGGGACTGTTTTCTAGACAGACAATTTTCCTGGAATTGTTTATTTGCTATTTTCTCTTTTCTGATTATTTTCCATTCCCATTGTTTTATCAAATTTCATTAACATATTTGCCTACCTCAGTACTCATTGCCACAAAGTCTTGTACAGTTTTGGGTATGTGTATGGTGTATGGTGTACATATGCTTTTGTGTGTATGTGTGTGAGCATACACATACTAGTGTGTTTGTACATGTAAATGTGTGTGTGTGAGTATTCATGCCACTGTGTGCCCATACATGTTTACATATGTGCACAAGCATACATGCCCCTGTGTGTCTACACATGTGTTTGTGTGTGCAAACATACATGCATCTCTGTTCTTGTACATATGGAAGCCAGAGGTCAACAAAAGTTTCTTCCCTTACTTATCTCTGCCTTATGTTTTGAGACAGGGTCTCTCAGTGAATCTTGAGCCCGTTGATTGGCTGGACTGGCTGGCCAGAGAGCTCCAAGAATCCTCCTCTCTACCTCCCCAGCGATGTAATCCTAGTCCACACCACTGCTCTTGGAATTTTACATGGTTTCTAGGGATCAAATTCAAATTCTCATGCTTCTGAAGCAAGTGTTTTACCCACTGAGCTGCCTCTGCAGCCCTAAAATCTTATGCCATTAAGTCTGGATATCTTAGAAAAAATTGATGCCCATCTATTCTTCAATTAAAAGTTAGTTTTGTGCCAATATCTTCATTTATATAATTTTGAATAAGTTGATTTTAAACAATTGAGAAAAACCTTAAAATGTACATATTTATGGGGTTTCATGTAGGGTTTCAATACATGCATTGATATTTTTCATCTTTGACTTACTTATTTCTTTTTATGGGGCTTTTTGCTACTGTAACATTCCCCTTCTGAAGAGGTAACCCGAAAATCTAATGGTTAGATAAAAACTCCCAAATACTTTCAACATTTTTGGCCTTTGGAACAGAGTATGTTGCTAAGAGACCCAAGGACCTTTCGACTTTTAGCCAAGAAACTGGCTACTTTTCTTTGGGGTCTTTTTACCTTAACTGCACAGACAATTCCTACCTCCTATTTTTATCACATAATTCCCTGAAGACATTACCCAAATTGCCAATAGGGAATAGGGACACAGACTGCTCTGGCTTCTTCCATGTTGAACAGGAGCACAGTGCCTTCAGTGGGTCTATCTAAAAGTCTCCCAAATTGCATAACTCTTATCCCTAAGGGGAAAATAAAGTCCTTGTTTTATGAATAGGAGATGTGAAAGAGAAGTAAAGGCAAGAGTAATCAGCATTGCAAGTTCTAGACAGGGAGCTAGAAAAAAGTCAGAACAGGACAATTTTCAAATGTTCATATTATAGTACATTGGGGATTTCTTGACAAGGGCTTCCAAAAGAATTCCTCTGTTGGGTTCCTACTCATTTTTCTTTTGTCTTCCATGGTTGGACTCTAGAGTGATGTATTCAGGATTTGCTTTCAGATATTTTGATAGCTGTTGGAGTGGTTAGAATCAGTGTCACTTCCCTCTCAAAGGTTTCTAGATGGGGGAGAAACAGATTTATCCATCATTGTAGAACAATAGCAGGTTGTCTCCCTTAGCTACAGGTGGGCACTGCAGTATTGGAGACCAAGATTTGAAGTCTTACATCTGAGCAGCACTTTCTGGTTAGGAACAAAATCATCAATGAGAAATAATTATCTAAATAACATTTTATATAAACTGTCCCAGGGGTGGTTAAATATCCACAAAAATTGAATAAGGTGCATTTCTCTCCTGATAAAGGTTATACCAGGAATGGGGCAGTTTTTCCCACCAAGGTTTCCCCCAGCAGCCAGGTATGGTCAATGGAGAGATGACAGATACGTCTACAGTCAGGAGACAGACCCAGGTCCTGCCTGACTCAGGGAACCAGCAGGTTCAGCAGGGACAAGAGAAACACCCTGCCTCCTTAGCCCAGAGCAGGGTAAGGCAACTGGAGCCAATACCTGTACGTGTATCAAGGATTGATGAATACAAAGAGACTCCATACAAGATCCCCAGAATGTGGAATGACTCCCAAGGGATAATTAAGATAGTAAAGAACTACCAAATTAATCCCTCTTACCCATGCTATGGTACCTAACAAAGATCTACGGAGAAAGCAGTTAATATGAATGAATAAAACCTTTCCATGCTGTGTTGGACCTTGTCTATAATTGATTTAATATATGGTGTTGACCTTCCTTCAACTGTTTTACAGATATGAAACCCATTTGAAAGATACCTGAAGAAACAAAGACCAGCTATAGCTGTAAGATTCTTGGGAGTTTTATTGTAGGGTAAGATAAAATCAGAGGGAACTAAACTATACAACTGTTAAGAAAATGTACGGTACCAGGGGTGGGTTGCCCCACAGGAGCTGTTGGTCAGAGAGAGATCCTTGAGGTCCTCAGATTCACCAGGGCTATTGCCACTAATATCAGTTATACACTAGAAAGGTCGGTAAGGCCATGTTGCTGAGGAAAGTGCATGATGTGAGCACAGGAGGAAAAGGAAAGATGGAGCTGACACTAAGCCAAAAACTCCATGCCATGGGATGGATTACGTTCATAGTACCAGAAGGCACTATGCAGATGGTCAGGGAAGAAGGGATGCCCTATGATTCTACTCAACAATGGACCCTGTTTGCTGCACACTGTGGACATGCCAAACAATGCCTGCAAGTGCAATAATGGTTTGACTAACATACATACAACTGGCAAATTTTTAATTGGATAAGGCCCACTCCTAGGCGTGGAACACACATCTGGTGATGTAGACCATGCCAACCCCCTGTGTTGAGAAAAGCTACAGGCCCTAGCAGGGAAACTATTACAAGTATACCATTTAATGAATATAGTACACCTACTGGGATATCCTCTAGGCATTTGTATTTACACTCATGTTTTTTTAGATGTGTCTACTTCCTTCTGTTTGTCTTTATAGTAGAAGAAACACCACTGAGTTAGATCAATGGCCATGGCTTAAGGATGAATAATGGGGAGGCCCAAGAAGTTACTATCTTGTCGTGATACAAGAATGATCGCCCTATATCTGTCACCCCCTCCAAGGCTTGGGGACCTTAGTGGAAAAATGACTGAAAGATTGTAAGAGCCAGAGAAAGGGGTGGAGTGTATCCCAAGTGGCAGTTCCTCTGAAGGGCAGGGCCTTCTGTGGATAGTTAGCTATGGGGAGAGAGCTGCAGAGACTTAGCCATGGAGGGAGGAGTGTTGGCACCATCTTGGGAGCAGAAGCATGGAAAAGATGGCCCCAGTGTCTTGCCTGTGTACATGAGAAGGGGCATTTACCAACCTAGGGTGACACTGCAGGCCCATGAGGCATGGGAAAAAGCTAATGGAGACTGTGGGTCAGCCGGGGAAGTGATCTGGAACTGCCACCTGCTGAGCTACAGAGGGGAACAAGGCACCAGGTGTTCACCTATGTAAGTCACCCTATTTCCCCTACCCAGTATACAGTCTATGAAAAATTCAGATAAAGATATGTGAGATGGTTTGACCAATAGCTCCAGGATCAAGGGGCCTAAGAGAACTCCTCTTTGTAGACTGGACACTAGTTCATGTCCATCTTGTGGAGTCTCCATGACCTCCCTGAACAAGAGGACAGGTGACTCACCACAGTTACAGGACATTTTGAGAGATGCTCATAGTCCCCTGGAACTTAGTGAACCTTGGAGGGCAAGGGGCAAAAACTGTCCTTTAAGTCCCTCTGACCACATTAGTATAGGCCTCAAACTATGGCTGTTAAAATCCAATAAGGTTAGTTCCACCAGTCTGGTACTTTTAATTATCATGTTCTATGTAGATATGGCTTTGGTAAAAAACTAAATATTATCATATAAACCTTGAGTAGATGAATATTTTGTTCCTTAAACTAGTTGACTAAACTATGACCATAGGAAATTTAAGATTATGAGTGTATTAATTTTGTCTGGTCCTTTATATATCATAACAAACCTACACACACTTTCATCACTTGCTTAGGCTTTCTCATTTTTTTCTATTTTCTAAAATATCTCCATTCCCATATCCTCTTAACATCTTTTAAATTCTCATTTTATTTTTTTTAATGATTTTGAGACATAATAACATTAACAAATAAATTTTTCATCTCTTGTGAGACTTATTTTTCTGGGGATACTAAGCAATGCTTACTCCCTTTAAAGGTTATAGGATCAAGCCAATGTTTGATTGCAGTTTTACTGAGGAACCAATGAATTTATTGTGCTTACTTACAGAGATAACTGAGGAGTTTCTGATGTGTATGTATGACCTGAGGGTAGGCAAACTGGAAAGCCTTAACCGAGCATGGGTCATGCCATTTCTTTCTAGCCCTCCCAAAATTTCTTTTAGCCCTCCCAAAATCCAGGAGGCCATGTGTGATTAGGGTCAAATTACATGCAGTTGGCTTGGAAGAGTGGCTGGATAATCTGGTGAGACTTCTATGACCCTGCTTGGCCCTCCTTTAATGAATGAGCACAACTTTCAACAAGCCCAATTGTGATGATGTTTAGCGATCAGTATCAGCTGAAGTCGTGATGATGGTAGTTATTTCATGCAGAAGGGACTGATATATAGTATCATCTTATTAAAGGGACATGGAATTTAAAAGGATTTAGTGCTAGGATCCACATATGAGGGAGAACATATGTCGTTTGTTTTTCTGAGTCTGTGATACTTCACTTACTATAACAGTTTCTAGATCCATCCATTTACTTGCAAATTTCATTATTTTATCATTGTTTGATGCTGAATAGAATTCCATTGTGTAAATATACTACATTTCTGTTGACCACTTGTCAGTTGAGAGGAACTTTACTTCCATCTCTTAGCTATTGTGAAAAGAGCAGCAATAAATATGGTTTTACAAGTGTCTCTACAATAGGATGAGTCCTTTGGGCATATGCCAAGTAGTGCTATAACCAGGTCATATGGTAGGTTCATTTTTCGTTTTTTAAGAGTTCTCCACACTGTTTTCCATAGGGGTTGCACGAGTTTGCAATCCCACCAGCAGTGGATGAGCATTCCCCTTTCCCCACATCCTCTCCAGCATTTGTTATCATTTGTTCTCTTGATCCTAGCCAGTCTGATTGGGGTAAGGTGATACCTGATGTTAAACCTCTGTGAGATGTGTCACTGGTGAAGATTTTTTCCCATTCTATGAGTTTTCTCTTCAGTTTTTTGATTGTTTCTTTTGCTGCACAGAAGCTTTTTAGTTCAATGAGGTCCCACTTGTTGATTGTTGACCTTAATTCCTGAGCAAATTCTGTCCAACTTAGAACATCCTTTCCTCCACCTATATCTTGTAAGTTACTGCCAATAATTTCTTCTAATAGCTTCGGGGTTTCCAGTTTCACATTGAGGTCTTTGATCCATTTGCAGTTGACTTTTGTGCAAGGTGAAAGATAAGGATCTAGTTTCATTCTTCTACAGGTGGAGATCCAGTTTTGCCCACACCATTTGTTGAAGATACTGTCTTTCCTCCATTGTGTGTTCTTGGCACCTTTATCAAATATCAGGTGGCTGAAATTGTGTGACTCTGGTTTGGCTCTTCAATGATGTTCCATTGATCTGTGTCTATTTTAGTGCCAGTACCATGCCATGTTTATGACTATAGCTCTGTAGTATACTTTGAGATCTGTTATAGTAATCCCTCCCCCCAGCATTGTCCTTTGTTCTTAGGGTTGCATTGGCTATCTGGGGTCTTTTGTGCTTCCATATGAATTTAAGGATGTTCTTCCAATTTTTGAAGTATGTCATGGTGATTTTGATTGGGATTGCATTGAATCTATATATTGATTTTGATAGGATGGTCATTTTCACAATATTAATTTGTCCAATCCATGAGCATAGGAGGTCCTTCCATCTCCTGGTGTCTTCCTCAATCTTTTTCTTTAATTATTTAAAATTTTCATTGTAGAGATCTTGGTGTCTTTGGTCAGATTTATTATAATGTGTTTTATTTTATTTTATTTTATTTTATTTTTTGCAGCAATTGTGAATGGGAGCATATCCCTGTAATTGGTTCTCCAATTGCTTGTATTTGTATATAGAAAGGCTACTGATTTTTGTAGACTGATTTTTATAACCTGCCACTATACTGAAAATGTTTATGAGTTCTCAGAGTTTTATGGTGTAACTTTTGGGATTTCTTAGGTATAGTATCATATCATCAGCAAAAAGTGATAGCTTGACCTCTTCTTTTTCAATTAGTATTCCTTTAATTTCCTTCTCCTGTCTTATTGCTCTAGCCAGAGTTTCAACCACTATGTTGAAAAGGAGTGGAGATAGTGGACATCCTTGTCTGGTTCCTGATTTTAATGGGAATGCTTCCAGTTTTTCTCCATTTAGAATGATGTTGTCTGTGGGTTTGTTGTATATAGCTTTAATTATGTTGAGGTATGTTCCCTCCAGTCCAAATCCCTCTAAGACTTTGAACATAAATTCTTGCTGAATTTTGTCAAAAAGACTTTTCTGCATCTATTAAGCTGATAATGTGGATTTTGTCTTTGAGTCCATTTATGTGATTAATGGCATTTATTGACTTGAGTATATTGAACCATCCCTGCATCTCTGGGATAAAGCCTACTTCGTCATGCTGAATGATCTTTTGGATGTGTGTCTGTATGTGGTTTGCAAGCATCTTGTTGAGAATTTTTGCATCTATGTTCATTAAGGATATGGGTCTATAGTTTTCATTTTTGGTTGTGTCTTTTCATGGTTTAGGTATTAGAGTGATGGTGGCTTCATAGAAGGAATTTGGGAGTTCTCCCTCTGTTTCTATCATTTTGAATAATTTAAAGAGTATTGTTTGGAGGTCTTCCTTAAATATCTGGTAGAATTCTGCTGTAAATCCATCTGGGCCTGGGCTTTTTTCAGTTGGGAGCCTTTGTACTACTGTTTCAATTTACTTACATATTATGGGTCTCCCGTTTGATCTCTTCTTGGCTTAACTTTTGTGGTTCCCATGATTTCAGCTATCCATCCATTTCTTTTAGATTTTCAGATTTAGTATCATATAGGTTTTAAAAATATTCCATTATAATGGTCTGGGTCGTTTGGATGTCTGTTGTGCTGTTTCCCCTATCATCTCTGATTTTGCTGATTTGGATTTTCTCTTTCTTTTGATTAACTGGGCTAAGGATCTGTCTATCTTGTTTAGCTTTTCAAAGAACCAGCTCTTAGATTCAATGATTCTTTTTTATTGTTTTCTTTGTTTCTGTTTCATTTATTTCTTCTCTGGTTTTTGTTATTTCTTCTCTTCTGCTGGGTTTGGGTTTCATTTTTTTCTTCCCTTTCCAGTGTCTTGAGGTGCAGTGTTGGGTCATGTATTTGGGCTCTTTCTAATTTTTTAATGTAGGCACTTAGAGCTATAAACTTCCCTCTTAGGACTGCTTCTAATGTGTCCCAGAGGTTCCGTTGTGTTGTATTTTCCTTTTTGTTGAATTTCAGGAATTCTTTTATTTCTGTCTTAATTTCTTCTTTGATCCACTCCTTGTTTATGAGTGTTTTGTTCAATTGCCATGAGTTGGTGTAGTGACTAGTGCTTTGTCCAGTGTTGATTTTGAGCTTTATTGCACTGTGGTCTGATAGAATGCATGGAATTATTTCAACTTTTTTGTGTTTGTTGAGGTATGCTTTGTGGCACAGTATGTGGTCATTTTTTGCAAATGTTCCATGGGGTGCTGAGTAGAAAATGTATTTTTTTGGTGTTTGGGTGGAATATTTGAAAGATGTCTGTTAGGTCCATTTCATGTATCATATCATTTAATTCAAATGTCTCTCTGTTTATCCTCTGTCCAGTTGATCTGTCTAATAGAGACAGTGGGGTATTGAAGTCCCTTACTATTACTGCATTGGGGTTAATCCGTGTTTTAAAGTCCTGTAGTGTTGTTTCATGAATTTGAGTGCACTAGAGTCTGGTGCATATATGTTAAGGATTGTAATATCTTCTTGGTTATCTGTTCCTTTGATCAAAATGAAGTGACCGTCCTTATCTCTTCTGATTAGTTTTACTTTGAAGTCTATTTTGTCAGATATTAGAATTGCAACCCCTGCTTGTTTCTTAGTACCATTTGCTTGGAATATTCTTTTCCATCCTTTTACTTTAAGGTAGTGCCTGTCCTTGAAGGTGAGATGGGTTTCTTGCAGATAACAAAGAGATGGATTTTGTTTCTTAATCCATTCACTTAGCCTGTGTCTTTTGATGTTGAAATTCAGTGCCTTGATATTTAAGGTTATTATTGAAATATGTGTATTGGTTGCTGTCATTTTGATTGCTGTTTGTGTTCTCTGTCTAATTTTATGTTTCCTAGATTATACCTTTATCTATTTTCTTTTGTTGCCCCTGGGGTATAGTTGTTTCTCTCTGCTCTCTGTATTGCTTCAAGTATTCTTTGAAGGGCTGGTTTTGTGGACATGTATTCTTTCAGGCTTTTCATGTCATGGAAGATTTTTCTTTCCCCCTCAACTATAATAGATATTTTTGCTGGGTAAAGTATTCTGTGCTGACATCTGTTGTCATGTAGAACTGGAAGTACCTTGGTCCAGGCTTTTCTGGTTTTCATAGTTTGCATTGATAAGTCAGCTGTAATTCTGATGGGCTTTCCTTTGTATGTGACTTGTTGTTTTTCTTTTGCTGCTTTCAGTATTCTCTCTTTGTTTTGTACATTTAATATATTTGCTGTATGTCATGGTGAGTTTCTTTTCATATCCTATTTGGTGTTCTATGTCCTTCCTGAATTTGTATAGTGATGTCTTTCCTTAATTTCAGGAAATTCTCCTCTATAATCCTGTTTAAGATCTGGTCAACACCATTGTTCTGATTTGTTTCTTCATTCCTGGAATTATTTACTCTGACTACTACCAATTTGGGGAGGAAAGGGTTTATTCAGCTTATATCACCCAGGTCACAGTTCATCAGGGAGCCCAAGGTAGGAACTCAGGGCAGGAGCCTGGAAACAGGAGCTTGAGCACAGGCCATGGAGGAATGCTGCTTAGTGGTGTGCTCCCCTGGCCCCTACTCAGCCTGCTTTCTTATGCAACACAGGCCCACCTGCCCAGGGGTGGCACCCACAGTAGGCTGGGCCCTCCCACATCACTCAACAATCAAGAAGGTGCCCCATAGACATGGCCACAGGCCAGTTCAATGAAGGAAATTCCCCAACTGAGGCTCCCTCCACCCAGGTATGTCAAGTTGACACTAAAGTTTTCCAGCAAAATTGACCTCTTGTCAACTTGACACACAAACACATCACTATTGAACCATAACCTTTCCAATTCTTGTCCCCAAGATATGATGTTAACATTAATATCATAACGTAAGGCAGTACAACCTTAAAAACCCCACAGTCCTTAAAAAATCCAAACACTTAAAAGTCCTTAGAGGCCATGCTTGTGTCTTTCCAGATAATGTTCTAGCCCCCATTTAGATCAAAGGGAAGAATAGGGCACACCCAAGCAAAACCAAAGTCAGGCAAAGTAGCTCAAGGCTGGACATCTGGGATTCACTCATGATCTTCTGGACTCCAAAGGGTTCTGGCAGCTCCACTTCTCTGACTCTGCCATCCACAGCACACACAGCTCATCTTGCAGACCCAGGCCAGCTCCATTCCACACCTACTGCTGTTCTTGGTGGTCATCCCATGTTCCTGGCATCTCCAAAAAGCTGGGATCTCCACTGAAACTGAGGCTACACCTTCACCAAATGGCCTCTTCTTGCCTCTTGTGGTTCAAGCTTCAGATTTTCCCCATGATCCCTTCAATCCTGGGGTCTCACTGCAACTGAAGCTGAGCTTTCACCTATGGCCTTTCCTGGCCTCTCAGAGTGCCAAGCCTCAGCTGCTCTCTGTGACCCCGTCACACTAGAACCATTCAGTAGACACATATTACCAAGTCCTGCTTCCAGCTAGAGATGGAGGTTCAGGTCCCCTCTGTGTGCTGACCCTGAGGAAACACCTCTCAGAAGACTTCACCACAGTGATGCTGGTCTCTTGTTACTTACATCTGATTTTTCAGCCCCAGCTAACCAGCATCAATTGTCTCAGTAAAGCAAAGGTTTTACTTCAGGTTCTGGTCTCTTCTTAATCACAGCTGATTCTTCAGTCCCTGCCAACCAGAGCCCACAGATTCTCAATTCAAAATCTCATGAGAATAGCCCTGATAGTTTCTACTTCCCTTTGAAGCTTCACAAGCCAGGCCTCCATTGTCCACAAGTCTTTCAACATAACTGTTCCAAGCTCCACAGCAACAAACTCTAAACATGCAATGGCTTTTCCAGCCTAAAGTTCCAAACACTTCCACAGTCCTCCCCAAAACACCAAGGTCAGGTCTGCCACAGCAATATCCCACTCTCTGATACCAATTTTTGTTCTGGTTTGTTTCTTCATTGTTGTGACAAAACACTCTGACCACTACCAATTTGGGGAGGAAAGGGTTTATTCAGCTTACATCTCCCAGGTCACAGTTCATCAGGGAGCCCAAGGTGGGAACTCAGGGCAGGAACCTGGAGGCAGGAGCTGGAGCACAGGCCCTGGAGGAAAAGCTGCTTACTGGCTTGCTCCCCTGGCCCCTGCTCAGCCTGCTTTCTTATGCAACACAGGCCCCCCTGCCCAGGGATGGCACCACCCACAGTGAGCTAGGCCCTCCCACATCACTCATTAATCAAGAAGGTGCCCCATAGACATGGCCACAGGCAGTTCAATGAAGAAAATTCCCCAATTGAGGTTCCCTCAACCCAGGTGTGTCAAATTGACACTGAAGCTATCCGGCACAACCATCAACCTGAAATTCTTCCCCTTCCTCTCTTCCTATGATCCATAGATTTGCTTTTTCCATGGTGTCCCACACCTCTTGCATATTCCACTTCTGTGTTTTAAATTTTTTTCCATACTCTTTGCTTGAGTGGTCCAGTTCTTCAACTCTGTCCTCCAGTGTCGATATTCTGTTTTCCATTTCATTCATTCTAGAGGTGAGGCTTTCCCCTGTTGTTTCAGGTTGGGTTATTGAGTTTTACACTTCCTTCTTCATTTCTGCCCGAGTTTTCTTCAATGTTTCTTCTCTTTTGTGAATTCATTCTGAAGTTTATCCCTGTCTTCTTTTACCTCTTTGATTTTCTTGTTCATGTGTTCTTTAAACTTGTTGAATTCCTTGATCATGTTTATGGTTGTTCTTTTAAATTCAGTGTCCTGGGTTATCTCTAGGGGGTTCTCCTTGTAGAACTCTTCTACAGGATTGGTGGAGTTTGGTGCGACATAGTGTTTTGGCTTTCCATTTTATTATTCTTTCGTTGTGGTTTTGGCATGTGAATTTCTTTTATTGTTTATGATTCTGATATGAGAATTAAGTTGAAGTATTCCTTTGTTTTTATTATTGGGGTGCCTAGATCCCTTCTTTATTGGTTATATAAAGCTGGTTGCTACAGGTTTCAGGTTTTCTTAGGTTTAATTTGGCAGGGACTGATTGCTTCAAATCAGTTCTGTACCCACAGAAGCCCAATTCAGGCTCCAGTCAGATACACTCAAGCTTCCTTCAGCATGTGCAGGCAGGATCCGGGCACTCTCAGGGAGTTCCCTGTGTTCTCAGCCTCTATGCCAGAGGGAGGCCTGAACTAGGTACTATATGGTGGTCTGCTGGGTCCATCAAGAGTGTCATCCCTCTGCGTAGCTCTCTCTCCCCCTCCTAGCAGGCATAGGTTGCCGAGTGTTGGGTTGGTATTTCTTACTCACTTCCCAGTGTCTATGCAGAGGTGTTTCTTTTTTGCCTTCATCATTGAAAACACAAATTTCTTTGTATGTTTCAAGGCATTTTATTGTCTTCTCTCAGATATGTTCTTTTCCTTGAACTGCTTTAATTATCACTAAATTGGTAGATTTTAGAAATCAGCTGTTCAGATGAGTGACTGCTCACCTAATCTAATTGCTCTGGTTTGGGATACAAATACAAATCACATTTATGATAAGGATGACTCATTTTCAGATGGGTTTTCATAAGGCTGCAAAAAATCATCTTTGTGATGATTTTGAGTATCATTGGTTTAACTTTGTGGTTTATTTATTTAGCTGTGGCAAGTGGCATCACACTAACATTTTTCTGTGTGTTGTTCCATCTATAAATGCAACTGACTAAAGTGTATTTCTTTCATCTTGCAGTGTTCATAAAGTTGTAGTATTTTTGAGTTTGTTATGTACTTGGGTCTAAGTGTTTTTTGAACTGTATTTTTTCTCTTGTCTTGCTGTGTTTTATTTCTGTCATAATTTGTATGAAAATGGATATGGCAGGGTTATTTTTTAGTAATTTCAAACAAAATGTCTTAATCTTCATTTTATGTAAGGCATGGTCTTGTGTGTGCGTGTGCACACATGTATATCTGAGTGTGTTCCAGCATGTGACTTCCAGCATTACCCTTGCACAGACCCCTGGTGAACATCATTGTCAGTACTGGCCGTGCCACATACACTTCGTCTTCTCTCTTTCGATCATGTGTTCTCTGTGATTAAATATTCACATTTACATATTTCACCTAAATTCTCCACCATTTCCTCTTTTCCTCTGGTCTTCTCTGTTTTCTGATTTCTCCTAACTCTATATCATGTAGGGAGAACCAGTGAAAATGAGAAACAAGATCTGTGTGTGCAAGCATGAAGAAGTGACAGCCCTGTCAAAACGACATGCCTTAAAAATTGGTTACATAAGAGGGCCTCAGACAACTGTGGCAGAGACTTTGCCAGAGCACGAGCATAATTTGCCCTCAAATGAAAAGTCAGAGTCTCAAATAAAATAAAACTAGTGACAAGTCAATCGTTAATGAATGTTACAGAAGCTTGATTTTAACAAGCAGATAAATGCTTGTTAAATGCACTGGGGTTCAGTCTACACTGGCTGAGTACTGTGGCAGGTGCCTGGGCATAATTCAGCCAGTCCATTAACAGATCGTATCACAGATTAGTGTCCTCAGGAATGGTCATTAGAAACAAGAAAATACCTCAGAGGTCATGTGGCTGAACTCCCCTTTCAATGGAAGGAATTTTCTTTTATTGTCGTAACTCTCTTAATAGTGTTTCTCTATATTTACTTCTGACTTGATAGATGCAACCAGTCAGATGCATCAGCTTTCGATATTTAAATTTTAATTGCAGGAAACAGAACACATAGGGTTCTAATACTTTCAGCTAGTGGTCAGTCTCCTCTAAGACTGTCTTCTCTAAGATACAGAATATCAAGCTCAAAAGAGAAGCAGATGAGAAAAATGCCATGATAAAGAGTGAGAAGAGTGATGTGAGTGTGGCTTGTGGCTGGAGCCCAGAAGCCAGCTGTGGGTTGGGGGAGGGCAGGGGCATTCATTATCCCCAAACCAATGCCCAGGTTAGTCATCCTGAGTAATTGCTCCAGTGCACATCAGCGAGGAGCATTCCACCGAGCTGGGGGACTCATATATCCACATAAGGTGACATGGATTGAACTCAGGTTAAAGACACCAGCTTATGAGAGACAGCACCAATAAGGGCATATGGAAAGAAGATGACTACACGGGCCTCTGAGCTGCCATGCTTTCATCACTCACTCTCTCAGAGGCAGGTGTCAGCAGTGGACAACCTGCAGGATGGTTTCTTCATAGACACCAGCCTTCGTCAGCATGAAGAATGTGAACTTTTTCACTGTTATGGCTCTTTCTGTAGTATATGCTACAGTAAATAAATATCCAGTACAAGTCACATATTCATCTTACACAGTTCTGTAAAGGCGGCGATAATTTAGGGTTCAAATTAAGAGGGAAAAAAATTGCTGGACTGTGTCCTGAGTGCCTGTATCAACTTGTTAGGGAAACGAGGGGCGTGACTGCAAAGTTCTGAGTGAAAAGACTCCTGTAAGGTGCTGGGCTATTCTGGGTCCTACTGGCACTGGCATCTACACTTTACGCATGTGTGGAAACTCAAAGAATTGAAGTATTATATGTAAATTTATAAAATAGAAAGCATTCTAAGTTTTAGATAAGTCTTCCAACATTATTGTTGAAATAACACAATAATTTTAAGATATGCTAAGAATGTTTTTTGCTAAAAATTGTAAGAAAGTATAATCAATCAATCAATGCTCACAAAGCCGGTCTTTCGTTTCCCTTATGCTTTACTGTTCTTCATCTATTTTTAAAACAGTATTTAAAGTTCTCTTTTCATTCTTTAATTCTAATTGTTCCTTTAAACTCACAGTCTTGTTTTTTAGTAAGTATTTCTGTTTTTTCTGAGAGGTGAAGACTCATTCTTCATTGTGAGCATAATCATTCACTTAGGTGTGGCAGTGTTTTCAGAGAGCGGCTTCCACCTCTGAGCCATACTGTTTTGTCTTTCTCATAGTGCTGTAAAGACAACAAGCAACATCCACCCTGTCCCTTATGGTAATGACTCTAATGCCATGTGATAAAAACACATGCTGTGTCATATGCTGTATGCTAGGTATTCCTAATTGGACATTTGTTCAATGTTTAATCATGAGTGAAGGACCACTGTGTCTAATATATTATGAAGTAAATGTGTCAAAAAGCAGTGGCATGCTTGGAAACTTGACTTTGGAAGAGAGAGATCATACAGCATGGATCTGCTATTTGTGCCTGACATGGGCAGCGATGGGATTCACCTAACAGATGATGAAAATCACACGACGGGGATATTTTCTTGCTTTAGAAAAAGAGACTGAATAAAAAATGTTCATCTGATTCTCTGCCATTTTCGTAGCTCACTCTCTGCTTAAACTGACTTCAAACGGAGTTACATTGATGAAAGAGCCTGGTGCCAGGGAGCAGGAAAGAGATTTTCTTAAAAGATCTAATCTGGGACTCCAAATTGCTGCCACATAAATAACGTGGAGGGAAGAGTGTGATCCGCTGGCATCGTATGAGTTCTCAGCTGCCCAGGATGGGTATAACCCTGCAAGGAAGCCTTGGGGAGGGGCATAACCAACCCATTCCATGCATCATTGTTAGCAGTGCCTGGAAATGCTTAGAGGTCAAAATGTAACAAATGTTTTAGGAACAAACATAGAATAAAAGACGGACGCAGCTGCATCCGCTGGTGTGGTAAGATCTGTGTTCTTTCTGCTTCTACACCGATTTTTGTTTGTGATTGGGGACAACTCTCAGAACCTCCTGTGTTCATTACTTCACCAAAATCTACTCAGTCCTCAGCACTTTCTGTGTTTGCTTGCCTGGGAAGGACACACATGGACCACCAGTACTTCCAGGGAAGTTCTCTACTCCTTGAAAAAGCCTTAGTTTGTTATAGCTTATTGCTTTGTTTTGTGTCAGGTTAGCGGTTTTTTTTTTTTTTTTGAGACAGGGTCTCCCTGTAGCCCCAGATTGTCTGGAAGCTGGCCTAGATTACACAGAGATCCAATTACTTGCAATGTTAGTGATGGGATTAAAGTTATGCACCACTATGGCCGGTCCAATTGCTTTGTTTTTTTTTATTGAAGTTTTGTTATTTTCATACAAGATAGTTTGACAGTATTTCAATACCCTCCCTGGGGCTAGGGAGATGGCTCAGTGGTTAAGAGCACTGGTTGCTCTTGCAGAGGGCCCAGATTCTATTACCAGTACCCATATGGCATATAATACCCATCCGTAACTCCAGTTCCAGGGGCTCTGACACCCTCTTCTGACCTCTGTGGGCATTGCATAACATAGGTGTACTTACATTCAATGCAGGCAATGCATTCATATGCAACCTATGGAGTCTGATTTGTGTCCCAAAATGTCCTTTCAGCATGGGTCCATCCACTGGACCCATCAAGAGTTCCATTCTGTAAGACACTTTCTCCCTCCAACAGCCGCCAATTGCCCAAAGTTCCTTCTGTTGATTGGGATTTTTCCCTACTTCCCCACGAGAGGCTGGGATTTTGTCTGGTTTGAGCTTGCGTCTGGCTTTTGCATAATGTGAGTTCAGATGAGTAACTGACCAGCTGTCCAGAAGACTCTGCAGCCTTGTGGTCATCCCATCCCTCTGGCTTTTACAATTTTTCTGCCTCGTCTTCCATGATGGTCCCTGAGTGTTGGGAGGCAGAGCTTTGGAAAAGCTATCCTACTCAGGGACTAGCACTCTGCACCCTCTTGTTCTCTGCACACAGACAGACCACTTGTGGATTTCTGTGTTAGTCACCAACTGCAGCATAAGAAACCTTCTCTGGTGAGAGGTTAGCGATGAATTCATCCTAAGTATAGAGGTTGCATTGAAGATGTGTCACTTAGAGTTAAGCAGTTACTTTGCTTTGGCCTTGAAGTAGTAACCATCCTGCCTTGGTTTCCAGAGTGCTGGAATGAGAGACCTATAGGAATTCTATTTCACAGTGTGTGACACTTAGGTCTGGGTCATTTCTTTTATATGAATCTATCTGAGTTTTCATATATTCATGCAATTATTCACACTTAATTTTTTTTCTTCAATGTATATTGTTTATTGAATTTTTCTGTGCTTCATACAGAACATCTTAGTCATCTCTGTGCCCTGCCACCATCCCTCTCCTCATAGACCCCATACTGGTTTTCATGCATTCTGTCATAATATATCAAGGTCTATCAAGTCAAGTTGGTGTATCCAGATGTCCCTCAGTGCAAGTTCATCCACTGGAGTCTGGTCAGCCTATCTATTCACTCCCTTAAATAAGATCAGATCTCCCTCACTCAACAGTGATCAGCTGCCAAGAGTTCCTCAGGTCAGGCTGGGGCCTGCTACCCATTGCCCCAGTTCTTTGCTGGGTTTTGTCTAATTGAGTTTGCATGGGTCTTGTCCATGCTGATACCATTGCTCTGTGTTTACATGAGCAGGTTCCCGGAGGGCTGGAAGTCTCTAGATTTTATGCATGGTTACTGCACCTTTGTGTGAACAAGGAGCTGGTTCTTTCTTTGTTTCAACCAGGTCCTTCTAGGACTTTCCATGGATTACCTCCCTTCCTCCTATATGGAACCCCCATGCACACTTGTTTCATCAGTCTACAATTTGTGTGTTTTGCCTAATTACTTTGTTCCTTTTGTTTATACTAACAGTATAAAACTTTTCTAATATTTAACTGAATATTCTTGGTTCAACTCTTGGACATGGTCAAGAGCAAGGCTTTTCTGCAAATCAATACAATCTTCAGCTGGACGGGGGAGCTACTGTGTGAAACAGTGGGGCTTGCTCCTACTGTGCTTACTGTGATTCCCATGTCTCAACTATGAATGAACTATGATCACTGAGCATGGGGGAATATTCTAGAAATAAACACAGCCACATTACCACTTGACTGATTTACCTGTCAATCTTCCCATCACACTAAAAAATGCTGCTGGTTCTGTGTTCATTTTAAACCGCACTCAAAAATGTTTCTAGACATTACAGAGTATATTACCGCCTTATGGAATAAATACTTCCTCAGAATTTTAAATCGAGCTTTAATATGACTTTATACTTCAACTTTTCTATTATTTCAGGATAGTTTCACTTATTAAAAGAATATTGTTCCATTATTATTAATCATAGAATTATTATTTTGTTATTCTGAGAATGTTATGGCTTGGCTACTCTCTCCTAACTATGCTTCAACTATGACTCTGCGTTCCGGCTAGAAAGCTTAAGTTGATCGCATTCACTTAAAATTAAGGATATCAACATATCCACTTAACGGACTGCTATTTTGGTATAAAATCCTGTTATTTCATTTATTTTCAGTAAGGGAGCGGTTACCCAGGGTCTGCCCCATCAAATACCCTTTTCTGTATGCTATTTCAGGTTCCCAACTCTAAGGACGCAAAAACAGTGAGTATTTACGGTTTAAATTTTAATAAAAAGTTCCTCAAACTCAATTAAATTCTTAGTGAATCTTGAATGAAAATAAAATATATTAAACCCCAAGAAGCAGCTGCAAATGTCTAATACATTGGATAACAAGGATTAGAACACGAGTTTGGGATCATATGCCTTCGTTTGGTTATTAGACATTAAGAACGGGATTTCAGGGCACTCTCCTTGACACATTAGTCCTAGTAAAGTACTTACCAGATAATTCATTATAGTCTTTTTTTGGGGGGGAAGGGGTGTAATTTAGAAGAATGCAATTAAAATCGAACTTGATAATTAATTCTGAACTGGTGAGAACTAGTTCCAGAGATTATGACTATAATGCAGAGTAGTCATTGATATGAATATTCATGAGCATTCATTGTTTTATGGTTTTCTCAAGCACATAGCTTATCTGAAGAAGTAAAATTAAAGTACCATTATTTACCATTACAATGCAAATAAGAATCAATGAAGAAAGAATAGTTAATTCAATAGAGAATTTGAATACATGTAGGCACTTCGTGTAGACACTTTCTCACATGTGCAAATAGAATGCCTTCTGCACATATGATTTAGAAGACAGGGATGTGAGAAGGAAAAAGTGATATGGGTAAACAATTTGGATTGTAATCTGGTCAACTCTGAGCGAGTGAAATTCATTGAAATCAACTTAACCTACCACCAAAAATCAATCAACATATAAAGCTAATTGTGTGCGGCAGAAGAAAGAATGAAAAACGGCCTTTTAATTCTACTTCCATCTCGTACTGAGCTGTGATGTCAGTGTATCTGACCTTCAGGAAGGCTAATCCATAACATGAAATTTTCCAGTGATCTGATAGAATAAACAGGGCATGATGGATGGATGGATGCATGGATGCATGGACAGAAAATACTAGTGGAAAAGGAACCACAAAAGAGCCATCCAGGAAAACTGGAACAAGCAGGCTCTGGAAGATAAGAGTTAATTCCACAGCATAATCTTTGGTTTGATTTCATTTTATTAGGAGAATTCCATTTTAATGAGATTCTTATAATTGATACTTGTTTGTGTCTTCAAACTTGATGAAGAAAGCTCAGCACAGCGTGCTCACTGAAAACTTTATACAAATTTGAGTAAGACTTAAACCTCTGCTCTGGTTTGCTTAGTTCATTTCTTGTTAAGCAATGAAGTCAAGTTCAGTATTATGTGATTAAGCTTCATCTGTCTCTTTATAAGCACTCACCATATTTCTTTAAGTTCAGCAGGTGTTTTCCAAAGAATCTAAAAGATTTTGCAAAAAAAAAAAAGAAAAAAATTACTGCCTGTAATAAAGCCCCTACTGATGGAGAGACAGCTTTTTACAACACTGATATATTATAGCTTATTTCTAATAAATGTCACTACTAGATATTTCAAGACCTGAAGCAGATTTGCTGACTGCACTGTTTTAAAGCATATTTGCTGTGCCTTATTGCTATGATGTTCTTTTAGAGACATACAGTGTAGAAATTTTATTTGACGCTGTTGACTACTAAATTAGCAGCTTTTCAACTTTGCAAGACTTCTGTCACACAATTCAGATAAAAGATAGAATGCCTCACTTTCAAGTTAATCTTTTCTGGCACTGTCCTAAGGCAGTTTGAGATATATTAATTGAGGCCCCAATTTGTGAGACAAATGCAAATAAGGGAGTTGGATTTTTGTGGACAGGAAATCATTGGGAAAAGCTGAATTTTATCTCTCTCTCTCTCTCTCTCTCTCTCTCTCTCTCTCTCTCTCTGCACATTTACAAAACTCAGGAAGAGTCAAGCTATAAATAATGAAAGTTTTTATTTTTAATGAACTAAATTTGATAGCTGAAGGTAAACATTTTGTCAGTGGAAAGTGTTATTGTGAGAGACCCTTTGGTGTTCAATGGAGAGAGCACTGTTCTGTTCTGTTCTCTGGGTTAACACAGTGGTGGTATGTGGTGACATGTGTATGGGATTTCATTTATTTGGTTTCAGATATGTCTGTGCTGTACAATGTCTATAACATGAGGTCAGATCATTCGTCATATGAGCCTTTTTTTTGTCATTGAGCACCAAAAAGAATAAAGTCTCAAATCTGGCCGTCAATGGCATTAACATGGATATTTTTAACTCGTGGGTGTAAATATAGTGATGCAGACTAAACTCAAGCCAAGTTTCTTATGGAACTCTGATGTGGGTGGTAAGGTCCTAGTCTGAAGAGAAAGCAACCTTCTGGTTTAATACAGAACCCCCACTCTTCAGATAAAATAATAACCAGTTATTTTTAGCCACTCAGAAGTACCTTGCTCTGCTCTGCTCTGCTCAATGTCTCTCTTTT
>NW_008337322.1:4048654-4055647 GCF_000622305.1 Nannospalax galili | reverse complement strand
TTTTTTTTTTTTTTTTTTTTTTTTTCAAACTGAGCCAAGGCCTTGATATGCAGCCCTGGCTGGCCTAGAACTCACTATGTAAACCAGGTTGATATCAAACTCAAACCTTCCCTTCTGCCTCTGCCTGTGCTACCCGGTCTGTCTCAAAAGAGTTTAGTGTGTTGATGAAGTAATAAGTGTTTCAAGGGGTGAAATAACTGATTGCATAAATAATTTCTTTTCCCAAAGGATCCCTAAACTCATTCGTACATTATAAAATAAAAACCAAAGGAATATGGGGGCTAAAATGCTAACGAATGAATAACCAACACAGGCGAATTCTGATTCTGGAGAAAACCTTCAAAAACTCAGACTGGTGGTCTCTGCACATGGAAATGCAGGAAGGGAGGAAAGACACTTCTGGGACAGAGACAGCATAAAAAGCCAACACCAGGGCCTTCTTCATCCATGAAGAATGAAGATAACTGGGAAGGATGATGCTCCTCCCATCACAGTTAGAAATGCTGAGTAAACTACCAAATCCCAATGTTTCAAAATCACCTATCTCAATTCTGTTTATGAGGCCACTTCAAATGAGCTGCCATGGTGCCCCGCTTCATAATGGTTCTACCACCATGCAAGAGCGTGAGCTAGTGGCTAAACCATTGACATGTGGCCTTTATAGGGAACATTCCAGATTGAAGCTGTAACACTTAAGAAAAAGCTGGATCATGAGCCCTTGGTGCATAGGACAACAGTATGATAGAAATTGGGCCAGAAGAAAACAGAGACACTCCAGCCTTGCAGTTAAGAGCACCCAGACGTTGTTGAACAGTAGCAGTGAACCCCAAAGAACCCTCCAGCCTCCTTCGCCGTAGTCATTCAAAGTGCGTTTCACATCACTCTGAGGGCAGGATATTGATTCAGAAAATATCTCTAGCATCCTAGTTCCTGTACAGAATTCTGTTCATGGAGGAAATGTTTAAATCTATTCTCACAATGAAGGTAACCATGCCAACAGCAGCTCCCAAATCCCAATTATCAATACTCAATTATATTTATTCAGTTGTCCATATTAACAGCTTAGAAGGAGAAACATATTTTCCTTAGAAAATGTTTTCATTTTATCATCATCTTTCATTGTAAGTCAAATGAAAAGAAAGAAAAACAAAATCTATTGATCTACTGTCAAGAGACAAAGCAACTAGCAACAACAGACTCAGAGATGACAGAGATATGATGGAAGATCATAGATTTTTAAATATTGATGACTAGCTGGAAGTGGTGGCACATGTCTTTAATACCAGCACTGAGAGGCAAAGGCAGATGGATCTCTGCAGGATAGAGGCCAGCCTGGTCTCCATAGTGAATTCCAGACCAACTGGGGCTACAGGGAAACCCCATTTCAAAAAACAACTGAAGTGTTAATGGCCATTGTGGGAAAAATAGGAAACCATTCATTACAAATAATAAATTAGAAACTAAATCTGCTAGCCTGAATTCAGTACAGTCTGAAGCCCAGTGTGGCTGTCAGTACAAGCAGACAGAGCCCAAAGACAAGCAAGCTGGGGTGAGCTAAAATCAGAAATTAGAAAATAAACTCCTAATAAGCAGAGAGTGTGAGATAAATTCCTACAGTTTTATTTCCATTTTTTTACAACCCACATATCAAACTACCACATGAATCAGTTAAAGGCTCTGGCAGAAGACCACAGTGATCACAAGTTTGAGACAAGGGAATACTTTCCCCTGTAGGTACACTGGAGAAATAAAATGAGTAAAATTTACTGCTGGTTCTGTAATAACTTTGAATACATCTGATCTTCAGTCTTCTTTCTACTCTGTATTAAAGTACTCTGAAATTTAAAAAATACATCTTTTAAGTTGTATGGAGTGAAAGGGAAACATAGATATTTTGTAACTCTATTTTTGTAACTCTATATATTTGAAAAATTAGAACTGGAGGAAATATTGAAAATAATCATGAATAAAATCACACATAAAAATGTGTGAGAGGAAAATAAAGTATTACAGAAAAAAGTACTATGCTAAATGTTAATTACTGTAAAATAAGTCTCAAATGAAGCTCAAATTCTTACGTTAAGTAAAAAACAATAAATTAGAACAGAAAAGTTAAGCATACCATACAGCACTCATCAAAAAAGCTTCTTTGTGCAAAACATGGAGGCTACTGCAGAGATGCCCGTCTGGTCAGGCACAGAGAACATATGCCTGGGGATGCCCAGTACTAGGTGATGCCTGTTGTCGAATCTCTACAACCAAGGCCCATGGAACATAACGGAATAAGAGGTAGAGAGAGGGCTAATGCACCTCTCAACTGTCACCAGTGAGGCTTCCACGTACATCAGAGTGCAATGCACACAGAAGGTCACAAATGGTCAAGTTTTGAAGAATAAGAGACTGTAGAGTGTAGGATGGGCTCCTATTTGGAACCTCATCCACCCACGGCTCAGGGACCATTGTGGAAGAAGGGGTGGAAAGATCGTAAGAGCCAGGGAGGCGGAGGCTTCCAGGACACTCAGGCTTGCTGAACACAGGGAGGTGGAGACTTCCAGGCCACTGGAGGCTTGCTCATGTGAGCCTGCGCCAGAGGTGGCATCCAGCATGGGACCCAATTAAATAATTAAACAAGGGTCCAAAGGGGAGGTGAGAAATGGGTGGAGGTCCAGCACTAGATTGAGAACTATTTGAGACTGATTGCTGCTGGGTGAGGGAGAGCATGACTTATATACAAACACTGGATGGGCTGACTAGAATCCAGTGGGTGCATTTACACTTAGAACATTTGGATACAAACACCTGAATGAATAGGACTCAGCATGTGTGGCAGAGTGCATAGGGTTCGTGGGGAATGGGGGAGGCATGGATGGGGAGGGGGTCTGGTTGTGACTGGGAAATGTATGAAATTTAAAAAGCTCAATAAAAAATAATAAAGAATCAAATCAACAAACAGTAAGATAAAGAAAACAAAATCCAGGAGAAAACAAACAAACCTCAAATCTGTGCTTTATACAAAGACGTCAATAATACTGAAAACTACGCAATTGTCAGGAAAAAGGCTGAATCCACTCATGTCAGACATCATGGGATAATTAACACTGATTCCAAAGACTCGAAAAGTAATACTATGAATTTTAGTAACATTAACATTCCATCAAGAGGAAACAAACTTTATATTCCTCTAATGATTAAAAAAACCAGATTCCAGTAGATGTACTGAGGAACAGCTGGGTACAAAATCTTGCCTTGATATGCCATAATATATATGAGAGAATGCATAAAATCCAGTGTGGGGGGAGCTATGGGGACTGTAGATGGGAAATGGGGTCTAAATATGATTAAGATTTATTGTACAAAATGCATAAAAATTCAATATATATATTTAAATAAAGAAATTCAGGGGTTGAGGGGTTAGATCAATTGAAAAGTTCTTTCCTTGTAAGTAGGATGACCAGAGTTCAAGCTCTAGAACCCTCATAAAAATTCTTCTAGTGGAAGCACACACATGTAATCCCAGTGGTAAAGAGCTGAGGTAGGGGAAGCCCTGGGGCTTGCTGTCCAGTCAGTCTAGGCTAATTGGTGAGCTCCATCCAATCAGAGACCCCGTCTTAATGGAGGTGGATGGTGTTCTTAAGAATGAGTCTTAAGGTCTCTTCAGGCTTACATATGCATGATCACATGTTTACATACATGCATGCTTACCTACAACTCACAAACATGCACACATGTATATGTAAATTTAATCTATCATTAAGCATATAAGAAAAAAGACATGTTAATTTACCTTTACCCAGAAAGTATACAAACTACTGAAGAAACTGATAAGACCAATTATATACAAACTTCCCCAAAACGCAGAATGAGAGCTCTTCCCATTTAATGAAGCTTGGGATATCCTATTGCCAAATGTATTACAATTAAAGAAATCTACTAAAAATTCTTGATATCCTGAATGTAAAATTAACAAGTATAATTCAACACTATGCAAAAATGCTGCTATGCCACAATTAGAAGTCTCTTAAATATGGAAATTCAATGTTTGATACAAATTTAACTAATCAATGCAATTATCCTTGCCAGCACATTAAAGAAAAAGATATATGGTCATATCCATAGTATAAAATAAAATACATGTGATGATGTTGAACATAGAGCAGTATTAGCAAATTCTGAATTTTGTTAAAGCATATTCAGTACATCTTCAGCCAGTATCCAGCTTCATCTGGAAAGACATGATCTTATTAAAATGAGGAAAAAGTTCACACAATTCAAATTAAAATTCTGCAGCTCCCGAAATGTATATTGATGGGAGTATAAGACAGAAAAGGTATGTTTGCTTGAGAAAAGAAGTGAAAATTATCTTTATTTGGAGACATGTACTTTGTGCACATAATTGTCAAATATAGATATGAATATGCTATTAGAACTAATGAGCAAGTTAGGCAGACCACAGGAGACAAAGCACAATGAACATCTGAGAAATGTTATAAAAGTACACCTTCTAACAGCATCAAAATATGACCCTAGTTAATGATGAATTTAGAAAACTTGTCCAATATTTGATGAAAACTATAAAACGTTGATGAGAAAAACCAAGATAAATATATGTACAGATAACTGTGTTTATACTTTCAGAGATTCAAATGCCAATATGTCCATTCTTGCAAAATTGATTTATATGTCTAATGTGATCTCAATTATAATCTCAGCGTGTTGTTGAAGAGCAATGCAATTTTATATTAAATTTTTATTAAAACCAAAGGAACTAGGATAACATTTGAAAGCAGAAGATGTGATGATTACCCTAAAACAAAACTAAATAAAAACTTCTTCCTCTCTAATACTGTTGTCTGGCACTTGGGCTGATGTGTAGATAAATAAAATGTGAAATGTATTTGGATTTGTTGAATTTGATGCAGAATTTGAGTTCATTTTTGTCATTTTTCCTCTATGTGAAGATTAAAAAACTGATTTAAAATGGTTATTTTCTAATTATTAGAAGTGGACCGTTGGGGGCTGGAGAGATGGCTCAGCAGTTAAGAACATTGGTTGTTCTTGCAGAAGACCTGGTCTCAAATCCCAGCACCCACATGACAGCTAACAACTGTCTATAACTCCAATGCCAGGGGATCCGACAGCCTCTTCTGACCTCCCCGGGCATTGGACAACATGGGTGTGCTTACCTACATGCAGGCAATACATACATACACATAACATAAAAATAATTAAAAAAAATTTTTTTTAAGTTGAAAAAAAAAAAAAGAAGTGGACTATGTTTGCACATCTTTTCTTACCAGCCCTCCCCATAGGCCGTGGACTCTGAATCAGGCCTTCTGGTCTCCTGCGATGTGACACACACCGTAGCTGCATTTCTCTTTCAGTTACTTTGCATAATTTTTCAAATTCCCTTTAGGTCTCCATCAGTCTTCCACTGCTTAGGATACACAGTGGGGAACACAGTTCATCATGGCCCATACACCAATTACACAATCAGATTTGGAAGAAGTCAGCTTAATCTGAAAATAAATGCAAGTTTTTGCTAAGCTGTGTCATTATTAACAGATTTGGAGAAAGATGCGGAGGGTGCTAGACTGACAGCAGAAGGTCATCCTGAGTCTGAATTATTGACATAGATGCATTTGGCAGCCACCACTCTGGTTACTGCCCAGGAGGGCTCAGAGCAGGTTCCCTTCAACACGTGTCAGGTGCCTTTTCCTGGGAAGATAGGAATAAATGTCCACTCAGTCCAGACAGGTCCCATGATACGATGCTACCACGTGTAGCTTGCTGAACCAGTGACATTCTGAAGGTTGCTTATAAATAGTAGAGGGTTAATTCTAGGTGACTCGAATGTGGCTAATCATTCTGAAGCTAACTCCAACACGGGCAATGACTCATTAAAGCAGGGCATGAGCTCCCTACAAAGCTGCAGGTAACATCCATTTGCAGAGAGTCCTCTCCCAGGCAACTGTTACTTTTTTATGTGATCTAGTGAATATTTTCAGTCTCAGGAATTTCCAGAGCCTCATGCATTGAATTTACTGCCAGAGCCTTGTAAAGTTCATTTGACTCTCCTTCTCTCCATGAGAGAGTATTTTAATTCAGAGGAAATTGGTGCACAATACTGGGTGCTGGGAAATACTTCACAGGGAATCCACAGAAATTGTGAGCTGACACTGTTATGCTAGATACATGTGGGAGTGGTATGGTCCAGATTGGAGCTCAGTGGATTGGAGCTCAGGTGATGAGCCCTGGATAATAAGCACCAAGTCCTAGCTCTAGTCCAGAAGGTTAGTAAAGGCTACTGGTCATAAGACATTGTCAAAGAGGCTGGGATCTTAAAAGTGACTAATTAATGAAGTCACCGAGGCCAAAATAAATGGGCAACTCACTTGACTTCAACTCACTCTCCTTTCATAGGACCTCTTTGGTTTACCAAAGTTCTGAATTGAATTCTCATGATAGAAGTGAGCCATTTACCAAGTTTTCAGACTCACTAAGCCAGTCCAGCGATTCTGAGCTGCTTGAACTAAAAGGAGAGTAATTTTTTTTGAGAAAGGATCCTATAACATATCCAGAAGTCTTTCTACATCCACCTTCTTCCAAATGGTCTCAAAGTTGGCTTACAATAAGTAGATACAGGGACAAGGGCTGGCCCTGACTCTGAACCAAATGTCTCCAATACTCAGTAAACCCCTGAGGTTTTTCTCCCAGGAATTTTTAGTGATGAATTACTTAATCCCAAGATTCATCTCACAGGAAGCAAGATTATGAAAGATTTCTGTTTGTAGGAGAGGAAGTGCCAGGCCTAAGCACAGGCTGTACTAGAGAACACAGCCAGAACCCGTGTCCCCTGCAGTCCCTTGTGGGCTGGAACCGCGAGGAAACCTGCAACATTTGTTCTTTGCCAGTATTTTTTCATAAGGTCCAAAGTAAAGAAAACTTAATAAAATGTTTGAAGCAAGTTCAGTATTAGGGTTTTCAACTCTCTCT
>NW_008337322.1:4043320-4048637 GCF_000622305.1 Nannospalax galili | reverse complement strand
TCTCTCTCTCTCCTCACCCCCCCCTCCATTTATTTTGGTCTTGAAAACTTTCTACTAAAAATCCCAAGTCACTTTAGGTAAATTGAAACACACTTCCCTTTCCTCCAGTTTGTGGCATGTTAGGAATCTAGAGGTTACTGCTGCCTTCATTTTCTCCACCAGTTAAGGAATTAAAGGGCAGGGAAATGCTCAGACGAGTAGTGTGCAATAGACAAACAAGTTTTTACTGAAAGATAAAGAATGACATCTATGGACACACTCACACCTAGGCAGCAAGCTCTCCACAGGTAGAGAGGGGACCCAGAAACCAAACATCTAAGCTCCCCACAGAGGGCCTGTGTTTACAGGGTGCGAGTGGTTTCTCCTCCCTTGTCTTGGAATGGTTAGCTTAGACAAAGAAGAGAAGCCTTATAGGCTTTTGGCTTCCAAATGATGAGGTGACCATCCATGTCCAGTTTCAGTTCTATCTGAACCCCTTTGAAGTAATCTACACTCAAAGAGAACCCTGCTGGCTAGAGGGAGAGCCCCAGGCCTTTGTTTCAAACCCAAACCAGGAAGGTGCCATATTTATTCTGCCTCACAGATCCTGTTTGCTTATTAGAGATTTAGTCCTTACATCAGTGCCTGCTTGCTTCAAGACATCTTGTGCTAGGTTATGGTAAGATGACAGCAGAAATCCTCTGAAAATATTGTAAGGTCACTCCTCCAAGTACTTAATCTCATGTTATTTTTAGAAGCTCTGCATCTGTGAACTGTCTAGGTCAGTATTCTGTATGGTGAAGACTATGGCCATTCAGCATAGGGCCCCCCGCCATGCAGGTCAGATCGGAACTGAGCTGCTGCCCATTTATTTTGGCTTTGGGAACTAAATGGAAAGAGGTGGGGAAAAAGCTGAATCGCCCAACTTTTACTGACTGTGGCGTCTCTGCTGGAGACCAGGTACGCTTATGCTCAATGAGATCTATGTGACTGTGAAGGAATTGTGCAAGTCCTCATGCAGTATGTATATTCGAGATGATTTTGAGATTAATTCTAAGGCTCTTGGGTGAAGTTGCAAATGTAGGTTTCAGGATCCGTGGAGGAAATCTGAAGAATAAAGACAAACTTTCAACTGTGTGTGGATATTATATGGAGAGTTTCAGAAAGTTTACATATTAAAGAGAGAAAATTTGTCACCACGAGTCACTGGAAAGGGCTTGAGAGATAGCTCAGTCAGTAAAGTGCTTGCCTTAAAAGCATTAGGACATGGATCTAATACCTCAGAATCCACGAAAGTAAAAAGCAAGGTGTGGTGTGCTTCACTTGTAATCCAGCTCAGGGGCGGTAGGGATTAGCTCATCAGACAGCCAGCCTACTTAGAAAGCTCCCGGCACACGAGAGATCCTGTCTCAGAAACTAGACGGCCAGCATGCCTGAAGATCGACTCCCGAGGCTGTCCTCTGGCCTCCACAGGGGTGCACACACATGCTGACACACATATGCAGCCCCACGGAGGAACATGCACACACACATACACACATACAAAACATGACCATAGGACTTAATCAGCAAGACGCACTTTGTTCTGCTACTAGTGTGCTGCCTGGGTTATATATAGAGGTATGACAACATTTGTTAGAAGGGCAAATGGCAAGACATCTATAAAAAATAAGGAAAAATGAATTACATAAATAATTATATGTACAAATTATTTGGTTATAAACTCACATGTAAATACTGATAACTGACTAATGAATATCTTCAAGAAAGTTTTCAGTGTTCTTACACAAGGATCTATGTAGAGTATAAAATATCATTGTATATGAAGTTTAGATACATACTGCAAAATAGTGTTGCTGTGTGTTTACTATGGGATGCATAGTTTAAGTGCCACAAAAGAGGCCCTTAAAAGAGCAAAAGGAGTTGGCATTGGAGAAGAAACACTCTTGAAAAATTAGCAACTAGGTTAAGGTTAATTTCTCCCTTCAAAGAAAATCAGCATGCTGTCATTCTGCTTATCAGTTCTGGGCTCCACATTTTAGGAAAAGTTAGGCAAAGTAAAGGAATTTCAGAAGAGGAGAACTGTGAACCACACCATTAGGGAGCCTGGAGAGATGGCTTAGCAATTAAGAGCAATTGTTGCTCTTGCAGAGGTCCCAGATTTGGTTTACAGCATCCACACATCAGCTAACAACTGCCTGAAATGCCAGTTCCAAGGGATCCAACATCCTCTTCTGACTTCAGTGGGCACTGTAGAATGAGAGAGAGAGAGAGAGAGAGAGAGAGAGAGAGAGAGAGAGAGAGAATCGCTGAGATAGCTCAGTGGTTTAGAGTACTTACTATCACAAAGGACAAAAGTTCAACTCCCAGGACCCATGTCAAGTGGCTCATAACCACCTGTAACTCCAGGTATTAGAACCCTCTGGCCTCCACTGTTACCTGCACACAGGTGTACATATCCATGCACAGACACAGGTGTACACGTAATTAAGTGTGAAAAAGGAGACCCACCATTTGAAAAAAACATATTTGAGAAAAGTTAGAGATTTCTGTTGTAAATCAAGGATTCTGTGGAGGTCAAGTGGGGGTGTGTGTGCCTCTGTGTGTGTGTGTGTGTGTGTGTGTGTGAGAGAGAGAGAGAGAGAGAGAGAGAGAGAGAGAGAGAGTAAATTTCAAATATATGAAGTTGGACACAGGAAAGAGAGAAGACTTAGCTCTTCATTGTTCCAGGAATGAAACAGGAGCTAAGAGTGTCAGGAATTAAGCAAAGCACCACAGAAGGGGACATTTATAGTCAGAGCTTCCCACGGAGGAAACATGGAGGATATGGATATACTGAGTCATCTCACAGGAGGGGAGACAAAATTAGGGTTTTCAAGCATCTCGTGTGTGACTGGCGGCTGTGACCCCTGGGGTTCTTGCCTCACCTGAAATCTGGTGACTCTGTGACTGAAACATCGTGATAGAGCTCTACCTTCACTCTTTTATTCATTCTGCCTCTGTTCTCCTTGTCACAGTTTCTTTCCTGTTTCGTTTTCAGGAAGCCTTCTGAGAAATCGGTTTGGACTTATTTATTGTAGACATTCAAATTTAAGATTTGACCTCTCCCGTCAATGGTTGCCCGTCTACTGTAGCACTAAATTATTTCATTTCTGATATGCCCTCATCTTGCATGTCCCAGGACACACCGAAAGATCTTTGTTTTCACAGATGCTGTGATGTTTTTGAAAATAAAACCCGCCTTTATTATGTGTCTAGGGTAAACAAAGAATTATACAAAAGGAGGAACTTGGGGAAATACAACAATGCTTTCTGACCCCACCTAATCATATTTTCTGAGTGGTGGGGTTCTGATAAGTTTCCTGAATAGAAATCTGCATTTTTCCTAAATCCCACTCATAAATATTATTTACGTTTTATAAGTTTGATTAAATTAGAAGTTATGAATAATATTATGGTTTACTTAACGCATTTCATATATTTCAAAAGGAAATCAAACACCAATGCCACAGCACCTTCGGAGCTGGATTCTCAGAAATCATTCCCTTTGTGTTTCATGGACTTACCTACTTTGTGGGACTGGAATTCAGGCAGCTGCATCTTTGCCTCCACTTGGAGCAGTGGAAGAGGGCACTGACATGGGGCAATTGGGTTATTTCCACTTCAAAATTAGTCCTTTAAATCAAAGCTCCTATCACTATAAAAATAAAAATAAAGTAAAATCAAGCATGCTAACAATATGCAATACAAAGACATGGTAACTTGATACTTAGATGCTGAGGGACAATAGTTAGAATTCTTTCTTTTCTATAATTAAAAAAGTATGAGTCTATAAAATAGAAACCATTACATGTGTATTAAAACACTAAAATCCACAACATACAGTGTTCTTATTCAGACTGTGTAGTGTTTATGTGTGTTCTGAACCAAGACTTCAGCAAAGTACAGGATTAGCTGCTGAGTACTGCCAGAAATACCTCAGATTCATTGTGTTTCATTTTTAATTAGTCTGTGGTTACTGTACATTCAGAAACCTTTTACTGTTTCCAAGTTTTGGGTGACCCCCCACATTCACTCATGTGATCCAACATGAGGCCATGACCCAGAGGCTAAGAAGCTGGGCTGTAGTTGAATGGTCCTTATAAGCTTGTCTATGGACTAGTTCCACAGCTAGGGGTGGGGGTCATGAACTTCTTCCCTCTTTGTGCTAGAGTGCTGCCTGGCTTGATCTTGTACCAGTCTTGTGCAGGTAACCACAGCTGTTGTGAATTCATGAGTTCAGTGGTCTTAAGTTTAGAAGACACTGTTTTGCTTCAGTTTTCCCCGACTTCTGACTCACACAGCCATTCCTCTCCCTCTTCCATAATGGTTCCTATGCTTCAGGGCAATGATGTGATATAGATGCCCCATGTGTGGCTGAAAACTCCTCAGTCACATATTCTCTACATGTGTGAGATCTGAGAGTTGCACCAATCTATGGGTAGAGGAATACAAATTAAGACGGCAATGTGATACTGCATCTATTTAGCAGAGTAATAGCAGTGGGTTTATCCCTGGGTACCTGTGAGCCTCCAGGTTATGGGTTCCTGGCCAGATTTACATTACCAGGCATAACTTTCCTTCTGTGGAGCAGGACTTAAATCCAATCAGAAAGCTGTTGGTTGCACCTGTAGCATGCCTGTCACTGGTGCACCCAAGGCCATCCCATGCCAGAGCATCATTATTGTGGTTCACGGGGTTCACAGTGGGTAATGCTGTTGATAAATTCTTTCCCCTAGCAGCCTGCACAGTGCTTTCCAGTATTACTAGAGCTAACCAACAGGGAGGAAGTTCCTGGTTAGTACCAACTTGTTTCATCTCCGTGTACTACAGCCAATGTGTGTGATGTCTTCTGGACAATCAAGAGCAGTGTCAATAGCCTGTATAGTTTTGGGACACCTCTGACCAACAACTCAAGGCACTGGGCTAGATATAGTTATAGCTATATAGATTGATAGATATAGATATAGATAGATAGATACAGACACATAGATTATCTGTCTATCTATCTATCTATCTATCTATCTATCTATCTATCTATCTATCTATCTATCTATCTATCTATCTATCTATCCTATCTATCATAGTAGGTATCCACATAAAATTTCAAATATCTTTAGAGTTAATTATCCCTCCATCATTTCCCTCCTCTGCCCTACCCTTGCATCTCTGTCATCACTTTAAACTCTATCTATCATAGTAGGTATCCACATAAAATTTCAAATATCTTTAGAGTTAGTTATCCCTCCATCATTTTCCTCCTCTGCCCTACCCTTGCATCTCTGTCATCACTTTAAAT
>NW_008337322.1:4025390-4043056 GCF_000622305.1 Nannospalax galili | reverse complement strand
ATTTATAATGAATAGAAATTTACTTTCTCACTGCTGCAGACTGAAAAATCCAACAGAAATGCACATGACATTTGGGGTTTGATCAGGCTTTAACCTCACCTGGGAAAAAGCTGACAGCCCAGAGAGAAACTAGCTGAGTGAGGTAGGAAGCTTCTTTCATTGGAACCTAACGCTCACTGACAGGGAAGGAGCTCACGTGATCTAATCAGCTTCCTAAGGTTTTACCTCTAAATACTATATTGTGGTCAGCATTGAAGTTTTCTAGGGGCCACTTCAAGACACAGCACAGAGGTTAAGTGCAGACACGGTGTTCTACAACTTAGAAGAGATGTGAGAGAGATAACTTACACAACTACTTTGAAAAGTCCATGAACATGTCAATATATTTCAATGTGTATTAATATTAACAATAGCAATTAAATATACATAAAATAATAATAAATTTCAACTCTAGTTTAAAAGCCTTGGGGATAAGGACATTGTAGCCAAAAAGTTTTGCAACTCAATGTCACAAGAAATATAGGACTGATCAAAAAATAGATATCCAACAATGACTGATCTATTTAAATTTCCCTTTTACTATAAAATCTCATCAATCTCTTTGTATGATTTTCCAGTCGCTGATCTTTGGAGGAGGGTTGGAATTGGGTCTGAGACAGAAGTGTACCTCTCATCTCCTGGCGTGCACTGCTTTTCCAGCTCTGTGTTATCCTGCTGCTGGTGCCATGTTGACGAAACCACATTGAGGATGAAGCTCTGTGGTAGAGTGCATCATAGCCCGGTGTGCACAGGATCCAGCACCACAAGGATTACTTAACTTCCATAAACAGAATGCCTTACACAAGCAAACTGATTATCTCATAAAGACCATATCAGGTGTGGTCCGCACAGCTGTGGGATCAGCACTAAAGATGCAGAAGCAGGAAAATGACACAAATTTGAGGCCAGACTGGCTTATATAGCAGGTTTCAGACCAGCCATAGCTTTGTCGCAGACCTTGCGAATTAAAGCAGAAGAAATCCAGCATAGAACTCTGGAAATGGGCAGCAGGCCCCAAGCTTAGGTGAAGACATGTTGGCAGCTAATTACTGCCTGGTGAGGAAGAGCTCATCTTCTTAAAGGGAGAGACTAGTCGGGGGCTATGGAAGGGTGCCAATGGGGAGTGGATATAAAGTTGACTGAGATATTATCTACGAAATACACAAAAAATTCAATAAAAAATTTACAAAAACAAACGAGGACAAATAAGATGGAAATTTCCATCGCAACAATGTAAATTTCATTATATGGAACCATCCATTGCTTTGCAGGATGTGTAGTCCTTCGATGTCCTAACATATGGCCCCTCCTCATTTGTACAGCAAAGGAGGCCACATTTTCTGTCTTCTGATGTCACTATTCGCATGTGAACAGGTTCCACCCTCATGACCTCACTTAACGTTAACTAACTCAGCTCTATCTCCAAATGAAGCCACGCTGGGGGCTGGGGAGATGACTCAGTGGTTAAAAGCACTGACTGCTCTTCCAGAGGTCCAGGGTTCCATTCCCAGCCCATATGGCGGCTGACAACCATCTGTAACTCCAGTTACAGGGAATAAATATAATAAAATATTTTAAAATATATATACTGCCATTTAGGAAACTATATATGTTTAGAGGATAGTCATTTGCTGGGTGAGTTCACGGCCTAATATTTTCTTTAATGTGATAAAAGACATTTTAAAAAGATATTCACAGGTAAGTCTATAAACTGCTTTCTAGAGGTCATGTTGTCATCAGTGTCCCTCTCACCTGTTGCGTGTATAGACACTCTGAAATAAAAATTTCAACAATGTTCAATAGTTCACATTAATCACTAATTCACCCAGCTCCTCTTGAGTGAGCTTGAATCAGTAAATATGTTTTAAGCTCTGTCCTCCAGCCCCACCAAGAGGCTCTCCTGATTTTGTAAATTCGTTCAATCAGACACAAACAGACCTCGACTGCCCTGTTCTTGCCAGAGCTGACTGCATGAGGCTGGTGATTAAGGTTGAGTTTTGACATTTTTACAGCAACGATGGAAGGTTCTGACCTCTTCTTCTGGAGTTTGAAAAAGAAAGATGCAGAAGTCTCTTAAGAAGTCACATTTAGGTAGTATGATCCATAACCACATTATTAACTAGAGAAACTGTCTTTTAAACAAGGTCTACCTCCTTCCCTAATTAACAGTCAAGAATAAATAACAGTAGCGGTTTGGATTTTAACTCTCACACACTGGTTTTCTAGCCTGAGGAGCAAACTTCACACAAAAGGTCTCTACTCCTCGCCTCTCCCTATTGTCAGTCACAATGAAGACTCATTAAGATTTTCCTCACTTCCATCCTACAAGGACAGAAAACAAAGCAAGGTATTTCCATCTTTTTATTTTAGTAGGAAAACCCATGAGGATTTGATGGTAAGGAGTTCAGATATTTTTTTTTAAATCACAGGACTGAGAAATAATGAGCTCTTAGCTTAATTTTCCTTTATCTTTGCAGTTTTATATGCTTACTATCATGCAGTGTTACATCTTTTACTTCAAAGTTCATACACTGTCCTGTGCAGACTGGGTCAGTGCAGTTGTTCTGTTCTTCCCCCAGTACTGGGGTGATGGAGTTGCAATGTCTCAGCATCTCCTAGTCACACATTTAGTGTAGTCCTCTGGGTGTGAGGATGAGTGCGAATGGTATGTACATGTGCACAGTGTGTTTGTGAGTGAATATTCATATATCAATTCACTGGGAGCTGAATTTTCAATAGCCATCATGTTTGCAGAAAGAACAGAGTAAGAATTTGAAGATCTCCCAACTCCACCACAGCCCCAAGGAATCCTGTGATGATCTGACATTATAAGTAACTCTATCTTTCCCATTGGGGAGGACTTAAGGCTTTCCCAATTATCTCATTGTCTTTGAGTGAATTGTGTCGCTGACCTTGGAAGGATGAAACTAACTGCAGTATGGTCACTCTTGGGTTTATTTTTAGATCTAATCTACAAATGTGAGCAAACTTTCCACTATCCATCGTCACACACTGAAATGTCTAAACAGAGATGACTAACCCCCTCAGCAGAGTCAGTGAAATTAATGCATCTTAATTTCTTACCAATAATAACTCTTTATTGCTTGTGGAAATAGTCTCTAAAATTTTTCCATGAAATACTGATTTTTATATTTCCAAGTCATTGAAAAATCTCTGTGTGTATGCTCAAAGGAGAAGTACGAATAAGATTCCTGAAAATGGTGTCCTGAAGGGTCTTATCTATACTATTTGGTTTTTCTTGATCATTCTAGTTTCCTGAGAGACATTCTTCATGATGGTCAATGTAATTGTGGGTTGATAAAATTTTCATTGTTTATCAAACTCAACTTCATGATTTATTATTTGGAATTTCTTGTTAGACTTTCTGTTATTGATTTAATTTTCTTCTAATTATCATTCCCATTGGGTCCTTTAGCTTTCATTTTTACTGCATCTGAGTTATCTCCTTGGTGCCAATCCTTCTTGGTCCTTGGTTCCAATGAATGTAAAGGTTCTTCTCCTTCGACTTAAAAGAAGCAGAGTTTTAGAAGAAATCAGCCTCTAGGAATCTGTGGATCCCAGTATCAGGCTTCCTCTTGTCTGTCTGACATGAGAGGGTTGCCTCCCAAGATTTGAGGTGGAAGAATAGAGATCAGAGTGCAGGGAATCCCTCTCACTCTGTCTCCAGAGGAGGAGGGAAACCTTATGAAGTAATTATGAGGCATGTGACTTCCAACAACTGTAGGAGTCCAGAGATAGCAAATTAAAAACAAGCAGCTTTGGACCTCAGCTCAAACACATTAAAAATAAAGTAATAAATATCCTTATCTTACCTGAGGGGATATATACAGAAAATGTAAGATAAGGCAGAAATCCAGAACAAATGCCTAGTGAAATAATTTATGATATGCATCTGATAGGCTGTAAATTTTAAATGAATATTCTAGGTAAAGTAGAAAGGATGTTTGCAGAGCTTAAAAATGATCCTGAGGTAAACACTCCATTTTGTAAATTGAGAGAATAATTGTTAAGAACCAAATTAATTCTTTTAATGAGCATAGAGAAAGCATTTAAAATCTCATAAATAAATACAAGGGACAATAAATAAAATTAAATTGTAATGTTCAAGTCATAGGGCTACGAGGGAGAGCAAGGAGTGTCACGTTCCAAAGGGGTGAAGACAGTGAAGATAATTACAGAAACAATAGAAGAAAACTGTCCTCATATGGAGAAATTATTAAGCTCAGGAAATAGGATCACAGGCTTCAGTCTTGCATAACAAAATGAAAGAATATTAGATTTAAAATAATAAAACATTCAGGTACATGTTATAAAATTCTTCACCTCTCCTACTGGTGCAGAGAAAAATGCAAGTCTACATGGAAAAGAATATGTTACCTACTAAGAAATGGGTAGAGCGCAGTGTGATATAGTCAAGATCTCAATGAACCAGTGAATATTCAGCCATAATACTAGAAAATATGTCAGCTGAAGATTGGAGCTCATCAAATAAATCAGATTACAGAATGAAGAAATAAAGGTGCAAAAACATGTCAGAAAATTGAAGGCAAAATTGATAGTGAGAATCATTACAAGAGAATGAATGAAAGGATTTTCATGAAGCTTTACAATGAATTTAAAATATAAACTGACCATGGTAGACACACTATAATCCCAGTATGAGGGAGGTGGAGGCAAGGGTATTCAGATTCAAAGGCAACCAAGGCTATGCAGTGAATTCAAAGTCAATGTGGGGTTCATGAAACCATGTCCCAAATAGCCTAAAATAATTCAAATTGCATAATAGAGATTAAATCAAAGATTGATAACATTTTAAGGAAAACAATGTCAAGATATAATCCTGATGGTTTTAACATAGGCCACATAGAAAGTAAAATAATTAAGAAATGATAAATAAGATATGGAATAAACAAATAAAGTTTGATTTGACGAGTCCCACACCACATGCAATTATCTCACTGTTTTCCTTTTGTGAGTTTACCAGTCATTGATATGAATATCTATGTATTATTTATCATCTGTTTCTATCCAACTATGCATCTATCTATGCATCTGTCTATCTATCTATCTATCTATCTATCTATCTATCATCTATCTATCTATCTATCTATCATCTATATATCTATCTATTGATCTATAATCTATCTATCCATCTCTATGTATCTATCTGTGTCTATCATCTATCTAGCTGTAAACTATCTATCTATCATCTATCTATCTCTACCTACCTCTATGTATCTATCTGTGTGTCTATCATCTATCTAGCTGTTATCTATCGCTCTACCTATCTATCTATCTATCATCTATCTATCATCTATCTATCATCTATCTATCTATCTAATCTATCATCTATCTAGCTATTATCTATCTATCTATCATCTATCATCTATCTATCTATCATCTATCTATCTAGCTATAATCTATCATCTATCTATCTATCATATATCTATCATCATCTATCTATCAATCATCTATCTGAACTCCAGCTGACTGTCTTAAAGAGGCTTCCCCACTCAAGTTCTGTTGGATATTTTGAGCACCCAATTTGATGTTTTGCTATTAATCATCTATCTATTTATCTATCTATCTATCTATCATCTATCTATCTATCTATCGATCTCTAATCTATCTATCCATCTCTATGTATCTATCTGTGTCTATCATCTATCTAGCTATAATCTATCTATCTATCATCTATTTATCTACCATCTATCTATCATCTATCTATCTATCTCTATCTATCTCTATGTATCTATGTGTCTATCATCTATCTAGCTGTTATCCATCACCTATCATCTATCTATCTATCTTCCAAGATCTGCTTCCCCAGCATGAAGGACAGCTCCCAGGAACCACGAGCCGGAATAAATCCTTCCTCCCTTAAGTTGCTCCTGCCAGGTATTTTGTAGCTACTATGAGAAAAGCAACTAATACAGCTTGCATTTCAATCCAACATTTGCCCATACTTGTTCCCATCCCTTCTACCTTGGCAGTAGATCAGAGAGACACCCCCCCATTTATCTGTCTATCATCATCTATCTATCTATCTATCTATCTACCTATTATCTATCTATTTATCTATCTATCATCATCTATCATCTATGAGGTTTTAAATAAAAAATGTCCCCCAGAGACATATATATTTGAACACTTGGTCTCCAGACAGTGGAGCTGTTTGGGGAGGTTATTGAAGTTTAAGATCTGGAGTCTTTCAGAGAGTTATGTCATCATGTCACTGGAGGCAGACTTTGAGATGGAGTTTCCAGCTTTGCCCCATTTTCTGTTTATTCTTTGCTTCCTTCCAGTACTTGAAGATGTGCTTCCTGCTCTGGCTGTCTGCTGCCATTTCCCCCCTCACCATTGTGTACTCTGGAATCTTAAGCCAAACAACCCCTCTTCCTTCTAATAAGTTGCTTTTGGTCTTGGTGCTTACTGAATAACAAAGAAGTGACTGATACAACATTCTGTTAAAAGGCGTCATGTAGAAAAGGTGCTCCACAATTCAACTTCGTTTATGCTGCAAACTTCCAAGCAAACTAGAAGTCCGTCCACTTCCCTTTCTTCCAGTGAAGGCTGAGTTTCACTGCTGCATCAAGTATCAATCAGTGCAGTGAAATTAGTGACATATCAAAGGCATTCTCTGTAAATTTTGGGACAATGAAAGATGTATTTTATTGCTGCTTTGTTCAACTATTTTATGAATTTTTGTGTGACTCAATTTAAAGAGAAATGAATCAGTCTACAAAGAAGAAAAAGATTTTCATAGTTCCTAGGTAAAGAATATGATAAGTGTTTGTCTTTCTTGTTTTTACATGCAGTGCTATTTTTAATGCTAAACTACTGGTAATTCTGTTATATTGTCTAGTATTTTGTGCAATGTGTAGTGTGAATTTTATGATTTACATATTGAAATACATTCATTAAGTGTAAATTTTGAATCAAATAAAGAAATCCTGAAACTGGCTCCAGTCACAGCCATCCCTTTTCAAGGGTTTGTAAGTTTTCCTTCCCACTGCTTTATGTAGGTTGTGTATCTGAATGGTATCTTCAGGGTTGACTGCCCTCTAATAGAATGAAGGTTTGAGGAACCTGTGGACACTTCTACTCCTTAGGGACCTGCTTCTCTGCCATTACCCCGTGTGGTCCTGGCCTTTCTTCCTTAGCAGCACCTTTTTTTCATATCCCCTCTTAGCTGTTCACTTGCATCTTGCTGAGACAATTTGTTTGTAGCTTTAAATCACAAAGGGCTTAAGCACTGGAGACACAAAATCCAGAGAGACTTATAGGTCTTCACTCATCCATATTTTTTTTCCCCAAAGGAAAATAGCAGAGCTGACAGATGTATTGACTCACTGGAGTGACACGGAATGGGCAGCTAAATAAAAGTAGAAATAGACTAATATCTCAAACTAAAACCCACTCATACCAGACACTACCAGAACCCCTCATATCCACGCACTCCACCATCTCAAAGTACTCTGACCGCCTTCCAGCTTTGGATCTAATATCTGTGCTTCTGTACCTGAGGGCTTTTCTGAAACTCAGGAAGTTGGTGCTCGCTACAACAGAAAGCCAGAAATCTTGGAAAATTAACCCTGCACTATGGTTGCAGCCTCAAATGATTCCTGGGGGTGATTTAAAATATTTCCCAAAGAGAATATTAACACCCCTCCCCCGAAGGTGTCAAAGAGATCCAGACTCTCATAATACAGTATTTAGAATGGCGAGGATAAAATCCAAAGTTCCTTGTGTATGTAGAACTGGGAAAAATCTCAGTTCTCATGGAAAAATATCATCAACAGATGAGGAGGACATGAGTTTGATATCTGAATACTGTGACAAGAACTTCAGGCAGTTGTTGGTTGCCCCACCTCCAAATAAGGAGGAAATAATTGAATAAAAATGGAAAGATCCAAAGTCAGCATAACATTTGGCAGATGTGAAGAGGCACAAGGACTCAGCGGACTGATTGGGTAGCGCAGAGGTACCAGCAGAAGAAATGATGGGTCAAGCTGAAGATGGATTGTTAGACGTTGGTGATTTCAGCTGTAAAGAGAAAATCATTTAACAAGTAGAGATTCTGCCTCCTGTGGGTCAATACCAACAGATTTCAGCTGATGTCATTATGGCTCCAGAAAGGGAGCAGTATAGGACATTTGTAATATTTGATTAAAAAGATCAATGCTATGACATGCCAGAATCAAACTGCTAAAATGCAACGACAGAGGAAGATTATACAAAGCTCTGAGCAAGAAAGCAACGTGTTTCTCATATTAGAACAAAGACTGGCCACATATGTGATAAAAGGATTGCTAAAGTAAGTTCTTCAGCAGGACAAGACAGGGGACATGGGGGTGTATAACCTTAATTCCACTCCAGAGGCAGATTCATAGGGATCTCTGTGAGCGCCAGATCAGCCTGGTCTACTTAGTAAGTTACAGATCAGCCAGGGCTAAGTAGCGAGATCCTGTCTAAAACAAAGAAAGAAAGAAAACCAACAAGCGATATCAGAGATGAAGAACGAGAAATTGAAATGGTATCTGGAGAATATCCACTTTGTACCCCTACAATATAAAATGTGTTTCACAGGATTATAAACATGAACAAGATTCTTGCATCCCACACTGGCGCTAGGATTCCTGAGGTCCATTCTCAGCTATAAAACTTGCTGTACAAAGGTTACTGAGGACTAATTATATGGTTAGGTCTAGAAGAATAATTCAGAAAGTAAAGATAAAGAGCCAAACAAAATACATGAAGTGGCATTCTAAAATGTTCAAATAAAGCAGATCAATAAGAAAATATAAGGCTGAAACAGACAGCAGAGAGTAAATAATAACACAGACCCAAGTCCAAAGACACCAATCATCTTATTAAATGTAATTAGTAGTGCCTGATTGGATTAAAAGAACATGAACAAACTGTATTCTTTTCACAAGAAACCTAAAAAAATGTATAATCATTTAAGCTAAAGCAATAGAAGCTTGGACAAAGGTGAACCACGGAGACAGTGAGGTAGTCTGTCCTCATCCGTACACAAGGGGTGGAGTTACATAGTCTCTCTCCACCATACAGTGTGGGGACAGTAAGCTATTCTCTCTTTACACACACAACACGGAGATGGTGTTGTTGTCTCCTCTCACCCACACTCCATGGAGACATTATAATTCCAGGAGTAAAACTCACACGTTTTACATTATTATTATTATCGTTATTATTGTTATTGTTACTATTTTATTTTTTGAGACAGGGACTCACTATGTAGCCCTGGCTGGAACTTGCTATGTATCCAGGCTTGGTCCCAGTTCCTCTGACTAGCCTGGACTTCAAGTACTAGCTGAGCTCCTGGCTCCTGTTTGGAGTGGCCAGCGGCACTGTTCTTCCTCTCTGTCATCTGCTTCCACCTGCTAGGCTGTGTCACGGCCAAACCCACAGTGTCTGCTCCTTATTGCCTTTTAGAGTCAGATGGCAAAAGCCTTCTGCTTGCTAGTAACTCACCAGCAACTGAGCTGTAGCTGGAGTGCGGCCTCCTCCAATTCTCCATTGCTCCTTTGACTGGCCCAGAGCATTCATGGCTGGCTCGGTTCATCAGGTGGTCAGAATGCTCATCAACACCCCCCCCCCACACACACACACTTTGGCATTTCCCTCAGCTCTGACATTAGGATTCGATGTGTTAAGGATCCAGTCATACATATTGCTAGATGGTTACTCTTTTTAAACTAAGCATTCCTTTTCTCCTTTTGTTTACGATTTACAAAATGCAAAAACCAAAATACCTGCAAAACTCAAAATACCCCATGTTTTCCTTCAATACTCTTATGTTTCAGAGTCATTCCCAGGGCACAGCAATCCTAAAATCTAGAAATACAAATGCAGAAACAACATGATGACAGATGCTTATGTAAGTGCAGGTGTGAGCTTCATGGTTAAAATGCTGTTTCAAATCTTGCTCAAAAGAAAATACTTCGCTCTGACCCTGAAGCAACAGTGTTCCCTGCAAATGAAGAGTTCTTTGCTTAGGGCTGTCCCGATTTGCCAAAATACATCCTTTTCCAAAGGATTTTGGTGTGCCTCGTATTTAAGCATTATTCATGTTAGCAGAGAAATTAAATTCTTGAAATCCTATTTAAGGCTGGGGCTTGGGGGAGGAGAACAGGGATTTACCCACTGAGGCTGGAGCAGAAAACACAAGGCATGATTTGCAGCTGTTCATCTCTGTCTTAAACAAGAAAACAAGCCTCCTAACCAGCCACCACCAAACACCTTTCACTTGGTTCCCATGGCAACACCTCTATCCTCTGGTGCCCACAGTGCCTCTAATGCCTCCCACTAGTTGGATTCATTGGCACCCGCTCCCCTTGCCAGCTCTTGTCAAAACTTATTAGAATGAGAATCTTTTCCAACTGCACTAGAGGGAGAAGAACGCAGACACATTTAGTTCACTGGAGATCTCTGTCAACTCACAAGGAGCCTGCGTGTACTCCTCCGGTTACAGCATCATGCCACAGACAAGCTGACGTGAGGGTGCATGTCAGGCAGTGACCCAGCAGAGCATGCCCTTCTGAGAGGCTGTCATTGTCCAGGGCCTTTGTCCCAGCCTCTGACAGCCAGGCTTCTGATGATTTACAAGGGCAACAAAGAGTTAGTCCAAGAAGCAGGTGTTCTGGTCCTTGAGGCACCATCAGCCAATGGGAGCAGTTGCTGGTGATGTAATGCTCTTACCTAGTCCAGCACTGAGGAGTTGAAGGTGGGAATTTGTGGGGGTTTGGATTTTCTGTGGCCTGTATTGAACTAGATTTTTCTCTCCAGCTATTTATGTCCTGTCACTTAAGTTTAGGCTTTCTCAAGAGTACGGATGCTGCTTTTAAGACAGGTTTCAGAGCAGAGCCAGACAAGCTGGATAACGCAGCAAGTGGGGCTGAGAATGTCCTGCCTGGAATGCAATGCTAGGGTTACTGACGGGGTTTTAAGTGATCCTCTCGCCCCCTCACTGAGGTAACCCTAAACTTGAAAGATCCTGGGGTCCTTGACATGCCTCCACGTCTTCATCTCTTCAATTCAGTCCTCAAATCTACTCAGTCTAATGAATCTCCAGGGCTGATGTGGGGACAGGGGATGCTTCACATGCAGGGTGACGGAGGGTCTCCAGGTCATAGGTTTGTGCAGAAACAGTAGATTAGGACAAAAGCTGAGAATATGGTGGGGAACCAGAAGCCATCGTCCCCCTCCCCGAGGACTGGTTCTCACAATACTAGAGGACATGCAAACTGCTAAGGGAGAAAGTCAAACATTCTTGCAACCCAGCTCCACAGCCTAATAACTACAGTGACGACTGGTGCAGTGAACTACAGCTGAACAGAAGTGGCACTTCTGTCCTGGGGGTAATCCACAGCTACCTTGTTGATCTCACAGCCCTCTCAGCAAGAGAAAGCTCATGGGTGGCACTGTAAATACAGTTAAATACACATGACTGGAGAATTCACATCCTAGAGAAAACCCTATCTCTGCCCTATCGCTAGACAAATGAAATTTCTTACTGTATGCTAAATATGAATCCTTATATTTATAGATAATTATACTGTACACCACTCACCAAAGAAGCTTCTTTTTGCAGCAGATGTGGCTATTACAGAGTTCCAAAACTGGTCACACATGGGGAATATGTGTCTGAGAGATGTCCAGTGCTAAGTGACACATCTATAGTGGATGCTCTATACCTAAGGCTCATGGAATATAGCTGATCAGGGGTAGAGAGAATGCTATACGTCCCTCAACTCTCAACAGTGAAGCTTCCTCGTGCAATAGAGTGCAATACACACAGAAAGCCAAAACTGGCCAAGTTTTAGAGAGTAAGAGACTGTAGACCACGGCCCTGCATAGGATTCTTACATTAAACTTCACATACCCATGGCTCAAGGATCATAGTAGAAGAGGGGGTGGAAAGATTATAAGAGCCAGGGTTGGTTCATGAACATAAAGAAACAAAGACTTTCAGGCTTCTGGGAACTTGCTTATATGAGCTTTCAACAATGGTGACTGCATGCTTAAGACCCACACTGACTCACTCAGACAAAAACCCAGCAGAGAATGAGAGAAGTGGTCAGTAGGCCCCAACCTTAGCCAAGGAATTATTGACAAATTACTGTGACGTGAGGGACAGGAGATCTTCTTTAAGGCTGACTAAACTACCATTGAGGTACATCAGGGTCCAAATACTTAACTGGATAGGTCTTAACATATATGACAGAATGTGTGAAATCTGCTTGGGGAGGGATTATGGTGGGGTGTGGATGGGGGGCTGTGTCTAAATTTGATTAAGATCTATTATGTTAAATGTACCAAAACTCAATAAAATATACATTAAAAACCTACTGCTGCATGTAGCTAGCATTTGAGGAAAGAGTACAGATGGGAGGAGAAATTTCGTGGAAAATCCATGGATAAGTCAAGGCAAACAATTTGGTTCTCTTCAAACTTTAGGCCATGTTTGTGTTCCTTATGCATAATGGTGAGGGAAGTGGTGACCAGTGTCTGTTGATGGAAATAATGTATGTCTCTTTCCAACATTGGTGCGTACCTTAACTGCCTTGTTTTTATTTTTATCCGTGGAAGTCAAGGTTCATTTTCCAAAGAGAGTGAGTGGAGCAGAGTTTATAGAGTTTAAGGTTGCTTGAGAGAGCAGAAGCCGCAGCTCATGTTGCGTTTCAGTGCGTCAGGCCGTTAGACATGATGCTCCTCTCATCGGGGAGCACCAGGATTCTCTTTCCAAGTGCTCTCAGGCCCATTGCTTCCCTAAAGTTACCACCGTCATTCCTCTTCTTCTCACTGGAAATACTAGTCTTCTCCATTGATTCCTTCGTCTAACTTGTATACTCCTATCCACTAAGTATAGTTGTGAATGAGAAAGAAATTATGTCTAGGATTAGAGCTTGTTTGTATTAAATAAACAAAATCTATCATTATCTAGGACTCAGTGTTTTAGAGGGAAGTCGTACTTATAAAATCCATCTTTGGGGGCTGGAGAGATGGCTCAGCAGTTAAGAACACTGTTCTTGCAGAAGACCCAAGTTCGAATCTCAGCACCCACATGGCAGCTAACAACTGTTCATAACTCCAATCCCAGGGAATCTGACAGCCTCTTCTCTCTTCCATGGGCATTGCATGGCACAGGTGCACTTACATGCAGGCAATACATGCATACACATAAAAATAATAAATACAATATTATAAAAAGCCCATCTTTTAAAACTAAGCTCAAGACTGTAGAGTTTCAAGCTCTAATTCTACATGTCCAGATCTAGGTGTGGAAACCAGAGCTAACAGTGGTTATTGTGACCTGTCCATAGTGACTGAGCACACTGTATACATGGGCAGGTCTGCACACACACAAGCCTCAGGAACTCAGGATGATACTGCATTCCATGTACACATGCACACGCACTCACACACACACACACACACACACACACACACACATACACACACACACCCCTCTGCAGGAACAGAGGATGTTACTGTATTTCCTGTGCTTCAAGATTTTCATACTAAGTGAACACTTGTCTGAGTTTTTAGTTTTATGATTTTGTTTTCTATTAATTAGCCTTCATCTCTCTTTCAACCCTGTGTCCAAATTTTCAAGCATTTATTTTTTCATATTCAGTGTCCTCAAAAATAACTTGTCAAGCTGGGTGTGGTGGTGCATACCTTTAATCCCAGCCATTGAGACTAGGGAAACCCCGTTCAAAAAAAAAACAAAACAAAACCAAAAAAACCCTTGTCAAATAAAGTAGCTGAAAGTAGCTATGCCACTTGTCTAGATGTCCCTGTAGGAAACTGTTCTCACAGGATGCTGTCTGCCATGGCTGGTGGTGGGCCAATCTTATGGCTGTCCCTGAGGCCTTATGCTCTCTCTAACTCTAATAGTGACTTCCACAGCTCTCTTGGTCCTAAGACTGCAGGTGCCCTCTTTCTTCGGATGGTTGACTCAGTCTCTGGAAGCATTTTACTTTAGTTCCACATACACTTAGTCACATGCCAAAGTTTTATAACAAAAATTCCTGCTGGAATTTTGATCAATGATATTAAAGATACAATTTAGTTGATAAGAAGTGGATATCTTGACAAGATCAGGCTTTCTAACTGATAAGCCGAGTATATATTTAGTCTATTTTGGATCTTTAGTGTTCCCCAAAGGCTTCAGTGTGTGACGGGTACTGGCCTCAGGGTGGCACTGTGGGGAGATGACAGTGCCTACCACTCTTGGGGATGGTTCAGTGCATTACTGTCTACCCCCTCCTCTTGCTTCTTGGCCAGGAAACGAGCAGTTTGCTCTTCAACAGGAAGTTGTCATGATGTGCTGATCCAAACCAGAAACTCAGTTTTGTGCCAGAACTGCCTAAATCATGATCCAAAATGAACCTTTCATCTTTATAATCTGATTACCTCATATATTTGTTACAGTAATGGAAGGCTGCTGGACAAGTTTCTCTAGAATCTTTAAAGTCTTCTATAAAAGTGAGTTTCCCCTGTTGGTGTTTTGCAGATTTCAGCATGCAAACCTCTCATATAATTCATGTTTGAACCTAATATCTTCATATCTAACAAGTTTGAAGCTATAATACATTATGTTGTCCAATTAATTTTCATTTGCAATTGCTTACATATAGAATAAAATTGGCTTGTGTAATATGAACTTAGTAATCTGAAACTTCACTAAATTCCCACATACCGCAGCTTTCTTGTGTGTCTTTTATCATAATAGTTATGTTTTACTTATATAGTTTGACCAGGAATTGTTTTCCTTCCTTATAACAACTAGAACCCCAGTAAGACGTTGCACATGAAAGACTGCGTTAACAGTGGCTCTTTTTCTTCCTGATCTTTGGTGACCCTGGTTCTCTCTCCTCCTTCCATACTGTTCAAAGCAGCTTTGGTTTGTTAGGTGAGAAGCACTCATTATCTTATTGCTTACTTTGAGGAAAGTAAATTATTTATTTGGTATATTTTCCACACTAATTTTTTTCTGTTTTCTCCTTAAAGAGATAAGCATGGAATCTCTGATACTAATCATCTTTAGAACATTACTTATCTGTCTGTGTATCGTTTTAAGAATTTTATTGAGGCATAACTTAGAAATTATCACATTAGCTCAATTAAAATCCAATATTCTTTAGTGTATTTGAAGAATTCTACAATTTCTGACAAGATTTAACTTGAGAATATTTCTGTCATGACAAAGAGAACACATTCACACTCATTGTCAAGGCTGATGACCTGGAGTCAGCCACCCAGGGTGGATCCTCATCCCCACCTGGAGTCAGCCACCCAGATCATTCCAACACGGTGGAGGACAGATTATTCTACCCTAGTGTCTTTGTTGGAAATGAATTGACTTCATATGTGAGGATTCTTCTTTGTACTCTAAACTGGATAGCCTTTATCTGCACTGAGTTCTTCTGTCTGCTGTCACATGGTCTTGATTATGCTGTTTAAAGGAAGCTTTCAAGTCACGCTAGTTCTTTCTTTTCGTCATTTTTTACAAAAATATTTAGCTATTTTTGGTCCTTTGCATTTTAATGTATTTTTTTAAGTATCAGCTTGTCAATTTGTGCAAAAATTGTCTCCTAGGATTCTGATAGAGCTGTGCTAAATATGTGAATATGTAGTTGTTTGCATCACTGTCCCTGTAATTAACAAATCATTTCTCTTTGCTTTCAAGGTGCTATTTTTATCCTTAGTATTCATAAACATTACTATTATGTGATTGGCATGAATTTGTTTTTATTTTAAAATTGTTCGGAGACTTAAAGTTTGGAAAGACTTTATACTAGTGTTTCTTCAGACAGCTTCAGTCAGTCTAAACCACGTTCTTCTTCAGTGTGGGACCCAAGTTCAGAGTCCACATATTTAAGACTTTCTCTTTAGAAAAATCTACTTATTTAAATTCATTTCTGTCATTCAGATGAGATGATTTCCACTGCCCTGTCTTCCATATCACCCATTCTTTCTGAAGCCATCTCTCTTCTCACACTAACTGTATTATTTCAGAATTTTCTTTGGTTACCATATATTTTATAACAAAGCACCTTTTTGTTCTTTTTCATATCTTTTACTTCTTGGCTAATATGTTCAGTGTTTCCCAAAACACTGCATGAGGTCTAGTAGGAGATGGAGGGGAGGTTTAATTTGTTTAAGAACTGCTGTAGGAAATTTAAAAAGCTCAATAAAAATTTTTAAAAATATATAAAGAAATTTAAAATGAGATTAATAAAATGTTGCAACAAATTGGAAGCAGTTGAACATAGGAAAAAATAGAAAATATTTATCAAAGGAGTCACCAAGGAGAAAATCAAATTAGGATAAGAGAAGAATCCTGCTATTCAAGAAAAGTCTGAAAAAAAAAATAACATGCAGTATACCTCCAAGGCCACAGGCAGGACGCCAGGTAGCAGTAATGACCTTTAATGAAAAACACCCTTTGAACATCTAGGCAAAAAGAAATTATGTGGGAATTATGAAGTACATTGTTTATCATAGTTTCATTCACTAATATTCATATGAACACATAAATTATAAAGGAAATAAAATTAGATTACAATTTCTCCTGATGGTGATGTTTAGGATAAATAAAATATAATGAAATAATTTAGATATGTAGAAAAAGAAAGCACATTAAAGATTTTTATATTTGTCAATATGTGAAATTCAGATCTATGATTCATATAAAACCCTGTCACTCAGCAAAACTGAAGAAATACTTTAATGTCACACCAGCCCTTTTCTAAGGAGCATGGGAGATACGAAACTTCAGAAAACTACAATGACCAAGACATTACAGTGGAAAAGTTATGTACACCATGTAAGGGTAAGTGTTTAAGAGACATTTTATGGTTCATTAAAAATATTTGAGAACTTACATTGCAGACTTGAAACACTTCTTCCTCAAATATCAGAATGTAATGGAGAAATGTTTGATTTCAGGTTGTTTAATGTAGAGCATGTTGTTACTTCAGGTAACAAGGAAGCTATTGGATGAAGAAAGTGAGATACAGACAGGAGAGATATTAGACATGAGGAGTTAGCCTTATGTAGAGACAAGAGACAATAATTAATAATAATATACTGTAGACATCAATGTATAGCAGATTAATCAATTTAAGACAGTCACCACAAAAAAAAACAGAAGTAGGTGACATGTATGTGTGCTAATTAACTTGAATTAATCTTTCTTCAGCATATAAATCATTTAAAAGAATCACATTTAAACCCATTAACTGTGTGCAAGTGCTACTTGCATCTTAACTTTAAAAGGGAAAATGAGCCAGTAAAGGTAAAGTGTACTAGAATCAGTATTTGAAGTATATTGATGTTGGCTCATAACTTTGCAGATAATAAATTTGAAGGGAACTATATTATGAAGAGAGTCAGGCAACAGTAAACTGCTATCCTCTGAAATTATGACAAACAAGGAACATAGAAGACAAAGATAAGATCTTAAAAACAGAAAAGGAAACCCAATAGGACAAAAATCATGATCAGTAAGAGAATGTTCAATTTCTTTTTTTTAAAGAGGAGCAAAGAAATACTAGAATAATTTATTAATA